>NW_025796218.1:0-4342 GCF_021613505.1 Equus quagga
TTTCTTTCTGATCTGATTTTTATTATTTCCTTCCTTCTGCTGATTTTGGGCTTTGTTTGTTGTTCTTTTTCCGGTACGTTTAGGTGCACTTTTAGATTGTCTATTTGGGATTTTTCTTCTTTGTTGAGGTAGGCCTGAATTGCTATAAACTTCCCTTGTAAAACTGCTTTTGCTGTAGCCCACAGATTTTGGCATGCGTGTTTTCATTTTCATTTGTCTCCAGGAATTTTTTGATTTCTTCTTTGATTTCTTCATTCACCCAATCATTGTTCAGTAGCAGTTTGTTCACTCTCCACATTTTTGTGGCTTTTCTGGTTTTCTTTCTGTAGTTGATTTCCAGTTTCATACCTTTGTGGTCAGAAAAGATGCATGGTGTTATTTAGATCTTCTTAAATTTATTGAGACTTGTTTTGTGGCCTAATATGTAATCAATCCTGGAGAATGTTCCATGGGCATTTGAAAGGAATGTGTATTCTGTGGTTTTTGGATGGAATGTTCTGTATATATCTACTAAGTCCATCTGGTCTAATGTGTCCTTTAAGGCAAGTGCTTCCTTATTGATCTTTTGTTTGGATGATCTATCCCTTGGTGTAAGTGGAATGTTAAAGTCCCCTACTATTATTGTGTTACTGTCTATTTCTCCTCTTATGTCTGTTAATAATTGCTTTATATATTTAGGTGCTCCTATGTTGGGTGAGTGGATATTTACAAGTGTTATATTTTCTTGTTGGATTGTTCCCTTTATCATTATGTAGTGACCCTCTTTGTCTCTTATTACAGTTTTTGATTTAAAGTTTATTTTGTCTGATATAAGTATTGCTACCCCCACTTTCTTTTCTTTGCCATTTGCATGGAATATCTTTTTCCATCCTTTCACTTTCAGTTTGTGAGTGTCTTTAGGTCTGAAGTGTGTCTCTTGTATGCAGCATACACATGGATCTTGTTTTTTTATCCAGTTGGCCACCCTATGGCATTTGATCAGAGCATTCAGTCCATTGACATTTAAAGTAGTTATTGATAAATATGTATTTATTGCCATTTTGTCACTTATTCTTTTTTGGGGGGTGTTTTAGTAGTTCTTCTCACTTCCTTTCTTTTTCTCTTGCTCTCTTCCCTTGTGGTTTGATGGCTATCTTTAGTAATATGTTTGATTTTTTTGCCTTACTATTTTTCCTGCTTGTTATAGGTTTCTGGTTTGTGGTTACCATGAGGATCCTATTTAATATACTATGCATATAACAGTCTATATTGAGTAGATAGACTCTTTAGCTTGACCTCTTTCTAAAAGCTCTACTTTTTCACTCCCCTCCTCCCACATTGTATGTTTTTCACATCATATATAGTCTTTTGTCCCGGGGTCCTGCCCCGGCGGAGTCCAGGTTCCTGAGGGATGGACGGCGTTGGCGCGATGAGTGAGGGGGAAAATAAAGGGGACGTGAGACTTGGGTTGGTGTTAGCAAGTCCGACTTTACTGTGCACGTGTCGTTTATGTATTTTTCAGGATTAGTACAGAAATAGTTCTACAAATATTCTCAGAGAGATAAGGAAGTAAAAAACGAGCACAAGAATATTTATTAGCATTCTATTCTATAGAGCATATGGTTAATGGTAGTCTTCTCCGCAATTAACTAGTGTTTGTTGTCTCTAAGCTAAAAGAGATAGGTACCTAGGCATCTGTTGTAATTCATGGTAAAGTTAAATCAAAGAGAGAAGGTCCAGGCCTCCAGACAGGACAGCAGTCTGTCTGGTTACATCCTGGTGGAGCCATCCCTGCCTCCCTCAATCATTTATGCCATTAGTGTAGATGGATAATGGGAACAAAAGGCGACTCCAGGGTATCTTATCCCCAGGGCTATCTGCATTCTCAGCGGGCAGTTAAACATCTTTATTTTTTCCGCGCCCTTTAGGGGGTGGAAGCATTCCTTTGTCTTTTTGATTGTGGAGCTAACAGTCCCTTAAGCACACTGCCAGAGAAAGTATCACTTTGTTAGTAAAGGGCTGAAAAACTAAGCTAAACTATATATCTTCAAGAATAAAAGACAGAAATAAGTATAGACATAACCTTGATAGAAAGCATGCATATAATTCAGAAAATATCAGGGGTGTCGGCCGGCCATTCTTCACCGAGGGGCATTCTTGCGCCCCTCGGCCCTTCTACTCATCAATTATTCATTATTTATTGCTTTTAGGAGAAAACCTCTATAACATTTTAACAGAAAGCAGAAGGTCAAGAATAATATGTAGATACTTCTTGATCATCCAATTAACCAGCAAACTTAGAAGGACGATGCATATATATTCAGACAAAGAACTGGAGGGAGAAGGAAACATTAACCAGACAAAGGCCATAAACCTAATTCGACATCTTATCTGGGCAGGATTCCTTTCTGATTGTCTCAAATGGGACTGTGTGCTCCTCCAATAATTAACTGAAAAATATCTTGAAAGTTACCTGCAGGTGGTCACATTCTCTTACTATATCTAATTTTCCCAGGAGGTAGTGCCTCCCTAGCAGCCACCCAAAGGAGTGAAAACTGGAGGTTAAGAAAGGAAAAGGAATGAAGGGCAATTAGAAGCAGCACAGGTTTCAGAACTATGTGAGGGGCTGGCCAGTTATTCTTCACCAAGGGGCGACCCTGCACCCCTAGGCATTACTCGGCTGGACCCTGTCAAACAGCCGATCAAATGATGTAGCCACGGCTCCCAGCACTTTTGTTTAGTGTGTGTCTATCTTTTACCCTCTTATCATTGAAATAGGTGATTTTAGTAGATTTGTCTTTTAACCTTCATATTATCTTCACAGGTAGTTGATCTGCTGCCTTTACTATACTTTTACCTTACAAGTGATTTTATTGCCTGTTTTTTGTTGTTGTTGTTGTTTTGAGTTTTTTTGATAATTTTTTTATCTCTATTTGTGGTCATTGCTTTCCCGCTTAAATAAGTCCCTTCAGCATTTCTTGCAGAACTGGTTTCTTTGCCATAAACTCCTTTAATTTTTGCTTGTTTGCGAAGCTCTTTACCTCTCCTTCTATTCTGAATGACAACCTTAATGGATAGAGTATTCCTGGTTGTAGGTTTTTTCCTTTTAGCACTTTGAATATGTCGTGCCATTCTCTTCTCGTCTGTAGGGTCTTGACAGAGAAGTCCGCTGATAGCCTGATGGGCTTCCCTTTATATGTCACTTGTGGCCTTTCTCTTGCTGCTTTTAGGATTCTCTCTTTGTCTTTAATTTTAGACATTTTGATTATAATATGTCTTGGTGTGGGCCTCTTTGGGCATCTCTTGTTTGGAGCTCCCTTTGCTTCCTGGACTTGGATGTCTGTTCTGTTTCCTTCCTCAGGTTAGGAAAATTTTCCTCTATTATTTCGACAAATAAATTTTCTGCCCCTTTGTCTCTCTCTTCTCCTTCTGGGACCCCTATAATCCGAATGTTAGCACACTTGATGTTGTCCGAGAGTTCCCTTACACTGTTCTCATTCTGTCTAATTCTTTTTTCTCTTTTCTGTTCTGCTTGGGTGATTTCCTCTAGTCTTTCATCTAGCTTGCTGATCCGTTCTTCTGCTTACTCTACTCTGCTATTGAGTCCCTCTAGTGAATTTCTCATTTCAAGTATTGCATTCTTCATTTCTGATTGGTTTTTTTTTTAAATATCTTCCAGTTCTTTGCTGATGTGCTCACTGTGTTCATCCATTCTTCTCCACATATCTCATCCTCATTATATTTTGTTTGAATTCTTTTTCAAGTAGATCACTAGTTCCTGTCTCACTTACTTCATTTTCTGGGGTTTTGTACTGTTCCCTTGCTTGGAAAGTATTCCTTTGCCTCCTCATTACGCCTCCTTCTCTGTGCTATTTTCTTTGTACTAGGTGAGTTGGCTATGTCTCCTGATCTTAGAGAAGAGGCCTTATGTATGAGATGCCTTATGAGTCCCTGCAGTGTTCTTCCCTTACATCACCAGCCCATGAAAACCAGGAGTGAACCCTTTGTGGGCTACTTGTGTTCTTCTGCTGTGGCAGGGTTGCTCCCACTGCAGGTACCCAAGGAGTCTGATCTTTCCTTCCCTGGCCAGCTGTTTATAAATCCAGTTTGGAGGGGCCTCACCACTGTTGGCTACAAAGTCTATCAGCACACTCTTATTGCAATTGTCCTCTTAATTGGGTTGGTACCCAGGGTAGCTGGTTGCTAGGTTCAGGGGCAGGCGTACAGTTGTGATAGGCCTGAGGCCAACAATGCTGTTGTCAGTTGTCTTAGGAGTGCAGCTGAGTGGGGCTAGCCCTTGGCATGGGGGCACTCAGTTGTTTCAGGCTTTGGAAGGTGGTGCTGATCCTTTTTATGGCTATTT
>NW_025796219.1:0-4342 GCF_021613505.1 Equus quagga
AAATAGCCATAAAAAGGATCAGCACCACCTTCCAAAGCCTGAAACAACTGAGTGCCCCCATGCCAAGGGCTAGCCCCACTCAGCTGCACTCCTAAGACAACTGACAACAGCATTGTTGGCCTCAGGCCTATCACAACTGTACGCCTGCCCCTGAACCTAGCAACCAGCTACCCTGGGTACCAACCCAATTAAGAGGACAATTGCAATAAGAGTGTGCTGATAGACTTTGTAGCCAACAGTGGTGAGGCCCCTCCAAACTGGATTTATAAACAGCTGGCCAGGGAAGGAAAGATCAGACTCCTTGGGTACCTGCAGTGGGAGCAACCCTGCCACAGCAGAAGAACACAAGTAGCCCACAAAGGGTTCACTCCTGGTTTTCATGGGCTGGTGATGTAAGGGAAGAACACTGCAGGGACTCATAAGGCATCTCATACATAAGGCCTCTTCTCTAAGATCAGGAGACATAGCCAACTCACCTAGTACAAAGAAAATAGCACAGAGAAGGAGGCGTAATGAGGAGGCAAAGGAATACTTTCCAAGCAAGGGAACAGTACAAAACCCCAGAAAATGAAGTAAGTGAGACAGGAACTAGTGATCTACTTGAAAAAGAATTCAAACAAAATATAATGAGGATGAGATATGTGGAGAAGAATGGATGAACACAGTGAGCACATCAGCAAAGAACTGGAAGATATTTAAAAAAAAAACCAATCAGAAATGAAGAATGCAATACTTGAAATGAGAAATTCACTAGAGGGACTCAATAGCAGAGTAGAGTAAGCAGAAGAACGGATCAGCAAGCTAGATGAAAGACTAGAGGAAATCACCCAAGCAGAACAGAAAAGAGAAAAAAGAATTAGACAGAATGAGAACAGTGTAAGGGAACTCTCGGACAACATCAAGTGTGCTAACATTCGGATTATAGGGGTCCCAGAAGGAGAAGAGAGAGACAAAGGGGCAGAAAATTTATTTGTCGAAATAATAGAGGAAAATTTTCCTAACCTGAGGAAGGAAACAGAACAGACATCCAAGTCCAGGAAGCAAAGGGAGCTCCAAACAAGAGATGCCCAAAGAGGCCCACACCAAGACATATTATAATCAAAATGTCTAAAATTAAAGACAAAGAGAGAATCCTAAAAGCAGCAAGAGAAAGGCCACAAGTGACATATAAAGGGAAGCCCATCAGGCTATCAGCGGACTTCTCTGTCAAGACCCTACAGACGAGAAGAGAATGGCACGACATATTCAAAGTGCTAAAAGGAAAAAACCTACAACCAGGAATACTCTATCCATTAAGGTTGTCATTCAGAATAGAAGGAGAGGTAAAGAGCTTCGCAAACAAGCAAAAATTAAAGGAGTTTATGGCAAAGAAACCAGTTCTGCAAGAAATGCTGAAGGGACTTATTTAAGCGGGAAAGCAATGACCACAAATAGAGATAAAAAAATTATCAAAAAAACTCAAAACAACAACAACAACAAAAAACAGGCAATAAAATCACTTGTAAGGTAAAAGTATAGTAAAGGCAGCAGATCAACTACCTGTGAAGATAATATGAAGGTTAAAAGACAAATCTACTAAAATCACCTATTTCAATGATAAGAGGGTAAAAGATAGACACACACTAAACAAAAGTGCTGGGAGCCGTGGCTACATCATTTGATCGGCTGTTTGACAGGGTCCAGCCGAGTAATGCCTAGGGGTGCAGGGTCGCCCCTTGGTGAAGAATAACTGGCCAGCCCCTCACATAGTTCTGAAACCTGTGCTGCTTCTAATTGCCCTTCATTCCTTTTCCTTTCTTAACCTCCAGTTTTCACTCCTTTGGGTGGCTGCTAGGGAGGCACTACCTCCTGGGAAAATTAGATATAGTAAGAGAATGTGACCACCTGCAGGTAACTTTCAAGATATTTTTCAGTTAATTATTGGAGGAGCACACAGTCCCATTTGAGACAATCAGAAAGGAATCCTGCCCAGATAAGATGTCGAATTAGGTTTATGGCCTTTGTCTGGTTAATGTTTCCTTCTCCCTCCAGTTCTTTGTCTGAATATATATGCATCGTCCTTCTAAGTTTGCTGGTTAATTGGATGATCAAGAAGTATCTACATATTATTCTTGACCTTCTGCTTTCTGTTAAAATGTTATAGAGGTTTTCTCCTAAAAGCAATAAATAATGAATAATTGATGAGTAGAAGGGCCGAGGGGCGCAAGAATGCCCCTCGGTGAAGAATGGCCGGCCGACACCCCTGATATTTTCTGAATTATATGCATGCTTTCTATCAAGGTTATGTCTATACTTATTTCTGTCTTTTATTCTTGAAGATATATAGTTTAGCTTAGTTTTTCAGCCCTTTACTAACAAAGTGATACTTTCTCTGGCAGTGTGCTTAAGGGACTGTTAGCTCCACAATCAAAAAGACAAAGGAATGCTTCCACCCCCTAAAGGGCGCGGAAAAAATAAAGATGTTTAACTGCCCGCTGAGAATGCAGATAGCCCTGGGGATAAGATACCCTGGAGTCGCCTTTTGTTCCCATTATCCATCTACACTAATGGCATAAATGATTGAGGGAGGCAGGGATGGCTCCACCAGGATGTAACCAGACAGACTGCTGTCCTGTCTGGAGGCCTGGACCTTCTCTCTTTGATTTAACTTTACCATGAATTACAACAGATGCCTAGGTACCTATCTCTTTTAGCTTAGAGACAACAAACACTAGTTAATTGCGGAGAAGACTACCATTAACCATATGCTCTATAGAATAGAATGCTAATAAATATTCTTGTGCTCGTTTTTTACTTCCTTATCTCTCTGAGAATATTTGTAGAA
Source organism: Equus quagga (assembly GCF_021613505.1). Taxonomy (NCBI): domain Eukaryota; kingdom Metazoa; phylum Chordata; class Mammalia; order Perissodactyla; family Equidae; genus Equus; species Equus quagga. Next base: position 2,825 of record NW_025796219.1, read on the forward strand.
CTATTTCTGTACTAATCCTGAAAAATACATAAACGACACGTGCACAGTAAAGTCGGACTTGCTAACACCAACCCAAGTCTCACGTCCCCTTTATTTTCCCCCTCACTCATCGCGCCAACGCCGTCCATCCCTCAGGAACCTGGACTCCGCCGGGGCAGGACCCCGGGACAAAAGACTATATATGATGTGAAAAACATACAATGTGGGAGGAGGGGAGTGAAAAAGTAGAGCTTTTAGAAAGAGGTCAAGCTAAAGAGTCTATCTACTCAATATAGACTGTTATATGCATAGTATATTAAATAGGATCCTCATGGTAACCACAAACCAGAAACCTATAACAAGCAGGAAAAATAGTAAGGCAAAAAAATCAAACATATTACTAAAGATAGCCATCAAACCACAAGGGAAGAGAGCAAGAGAAAAAGAAAGGAAGTGAGAAGAACTACTAAAACACCCCCCAAAAAAGAATAAGTGACAAAATGGCAATAAATACATATTTATCAATAACTACTTTAAATGTCAATGGACTGAATGCTCTGATCAAATGCCATAGGGTGGCCAACTGGATAAAAAAACAAGATCCATGTGTATGCTGCATACAAGAGACACACTTCAGACCTAAAGACACTCACAAACTGAAAGTGAAAGGATGGAAAAAGATATTCCATGCAAATGGCAAAGAAAAGAAAGTGGGGGTAGCAATACTTATATCAGACAAAATAAACTTTAAATCAAAAACTGTAATAAGAGACAAAGAGGGTCACTACATAATGATAAAGGGAACAATCCAACAAGAAAATATAACACTTGTAAATATCCACTCACCCAACATAGGAGCACCTAAATATATAAAGCAATTATTAACAGACATAAGAGGAGAAATAGACAGTAACACAATAATAGTAGGGGACTTTAACATTCCACTTACACCAAGGGATAGATCATCCAAACAAAAGATCAATAAGGAAGCACTTGCCTTAAAGGACACATTAGACCAGATGGACTTAGTAGATATATACAGAACATTCCATCCAAAAACCACAGAATACACATTCCTTTCAAATGCCCATGGAACATTCTCCAGGATTGATTACATATTAGGCCACAAAACAAGTCTCAATAAATTTAAGAAGATCTAAATAACACCATGCATCTTTTCTGACCACAAAGGTATGAAACTGGAAATCAACTACAGAAAGAAAACCAGAAAAGCCACAAAAATGTGGAGAGTGAACAAACTGCTACTGAACAATGATTGGGTGAATGAAGAAATCAAAGAAGAAATCAAAAAATTCCTGGAGACAAATGAAAATGAAAACACGCATGCCAAAATCTGTGGGCTACAGCAAAAGCAGTTTTACAAGGGAAGTTTATAGCAATTCAGGCCTACCTCAACAAAGAAGAAAAATCCCAAATAGACAATCTAAAAGTGCACCTAAACGTACCGGAAAAAGAACAACAAACAAAGCCCAAAATCAGCAGAAGGAAGGAAATAATAAAAATCAGATCAGAAAGAAA
>NW_025796220.1:0-24842 GCF_021613505.1 Equus quagga
TGCTGATCCTTTTTATGGCTATTTGTGAAGCACAAGTCTTCTGCTGCTGATAAGCCTCACCCCCGAATGGACCACATACCCTGTCAACACAGTCCTTGTTCGTGCACACTTCTCAACCCCCTGGAGCATACCCCAACGCCACACTGCAGAGGCCCCCATCTCTGCCCCAGTGCTCCCCACAGTTCACCTGGTCCTCACACAAGCCTTGCCCCACAGAGGCAGAAACCCTTGCCTGCCTGTAGAGGATCAAGGCACTCAGTCAATGCAGGCTGAAAAGTAGCCTGAGGGCTTGCTGTTAGGTGGGGCCAGTCCCTAGGGTGGCTTGCCTGCCCTGGCTGAACTGGATTAAATCTGTGCTCTAGTGGATGTGGCAGACCCCTGGGCTACCAGCCCAAGGGATGCACCTCAATGGCCCCCACTGGTGTCTGTATCAGCACACCTGGACCAGCTCAGAACAACGGCCCCCACCAATGTCTCAGTCTCCAGAGAGGCCCCTCCTCTCGCCAAGATGCCCCCAGAGCCCATCAGGTGAGTCTTGTTTCACCAAAGGACAGTCAGCCTTCTCTCTGGTGATTTTAAGTTGCTACAATGAGTGAGTTTGTGCGTGGGCCCTTTAAGACGCGGATCTTTTTGGCTTTGGCTGATAGCTTTTCTGGGGGTGTCCTCACTGCAGTTAATAGCCAGCAAAGCCAGACAGTAAGACCCTCCTCTCAGTTGGGCTGAGTCTGAAGGATGCTTATAGCAGTATCACCCCCGCTCTGAACCTCACTCCTCTAGGGAGGGCTCCTACCTTAGGGTGTCTCCCACCTGGCCAGCTGAAAAGCTCCACTGCTCCCAAAGGTGGCTTTTTTCCTCTCCTGCCGGAGTTACTGACTCTTCTGCTTTTTTCAGGACTGTCCCTTGTCGTGGGGGTTCTTTTTACCCAGTTTTCAGTTTTCAATCCAGGGTGATTCTTCCCGAAATTGTTGTAACCTTGTTGTGTTCGTGGGAGGAGGCGAGTTCAACGTCTGCTCACAGTGCCATCTTGACAAGATCCTGGTATGTTTTCTTTTAAAAATTTATTAGATTTAGGTTTTACATTGAGTTTATGATCCATTTTGAATTAATTTTTGTTCACGGTACAAAGTATGAACTGAGGTTCTTTTTTTCCCCCTAAAGATAACCAATTATTCCAGCACTAATTTCTGAAAAGACAATTCTTTGTCTACTGATTTGGCTTTACACCTTTGTCAAAACTCTATATATTTGCAGATCTATTTCTGTTCCTTTCTTTCTATTCTGTTCTGTCAATCCATTTGTCCATCTTATTGAAATACCACACTGACTGGATTAGTGTAGATTTAAAATAAACTGTGAAATCAGATACGGTTAGTCCTTCAAGTTTGCTCACCTTTTTCAAAGTTGTTTTGGATATTTTAAGTCATTTGCATTCCCAGATGAATTTTTAACTCAGCTTGGCAGTTTCTACAGGAAAAAATAAAGTATCTGTTGGACTTTTAATTGAGATTGTTTTGAATCTATGGGTCAGTTTGGGGACAAGTGAAATCTTCACAATATTGTCTCTCCAAACAATGAACAAAACATTTCTCTCAGATTTTATGGGTGTTCCTTAATTATTTTACCAAAGTTTTATCATTTTAAGTGTACAGATCTTGTACATCTTTTGTAGATTCTCCTTAAGTACTTAATATTTTTGATGGTATTATAAACGGCATTATTTTTATTTCAGTTACTGATTGTTTACTTTCTGTAGATTGATCTCGTATTCTGCAACCTTGTCAAACTCATTTATTAATTCCAATAACTTTTTATAGATTATGTCGTATTATTTACACTGACAATCATGTGTGTGCAAATAAAGACAATTTTACTTCTTCTATTGTAATCTGAATGCCTTTGATATTCCCTGGTCTCTGTCATTGGTTGATGTTAAATAGTAGTATAATGTCGAATAGAAGTGGCAAGAGTGGGTATTCTTTTTCTTTCATGATCTTAGAGGGAAACAGTCATTCAGTCTTTTAGCGTTAACTATGATGTTTAGTTTGATGTTAGTATCACTGCTTTTTCATAGATATTCATTATCAGGTTGAAAGAAGCGCCTTCTATTTCAAGTTTGCCGAGAAATTTTCTCAGGAATGAATGTTGGATTATACCAAATGCTTTTTCTGCATCTGTTGAGATGATCATGTGGGTTTTCTTTTTTGATTTGTTAATATGGTGAATTGCATGGATTTAATTTTGAATGTTAAACCCTTCATCCCACGCATCTCATTCATTCTGGGATGAATTCCACTTGGTCGTGATATATTCAATTTGTGAAAGTTTTGTTAAGAACTTTTACATGTATGCTCATGGAGGATATCGGTCTATTGTTTTCTTTTATTGTAATCTCTTTGCCTGAGTTTGGTATCATGGTAATACGGGCCTCACAGAATGAGTTGGGAAAAATTCTCTTCTCTTCAGTTTTTAGAAAGTGTTTGTGTAGAATCATTTTTTCTCCCTTAAGTGTTTGGTCGAATGCACCAATGAATTCATCAGGGCTTGGAGTTTTCTTTGAAAGAAGAACTTAACTGCAAATTCAATTCCTTTAATAGATATAGGGCTATTCAGACTGTTTATTTCTCCTTGAGTGAGAATTGGTAGTTTGTGTCTTTCAAGGAACTTATCCATGTCATACAATTTTCAAATTTATTGGCATAATGTTCAAAATATTCCATTATTATTCTTTAAATATCTTTAGTCACGTTGTCTCTCTCATGCCCAGTTTTGGTAATTTTTGTTGTCTCTCTTTTTCTCCTAATAAATCTAGCTAGCCATCAATCAATTTTATTGAATTTCTCAAAGAATAAGCTTTTGCTTTCATTGATTTTCCATATTGTGTTCCTGTTTTATATTTCATTGATTTCCACTCATCTTTATTATTGTCTTTCTTCTGCTTTATTTAGTTTTAATTTGATCTTGGTTTTCTAGTTTCCTAAGGTAGAAGCTGAAGTAATTGACTTAAGAACTTTCTTTTTTCTAATAGTGGAGTTGAGTAGTCTGAATTCCCCCACCAGGTGCTGCTTAGTGGTATCTCACAGATTTTTGTTTATTTTACTTGTCATTTGATTCAAAGTACTTTCTACTTTTCTTTCTAAATATGTTTTAAAAGTCAGTATTCTTTTCAGGAAGTTGAAATAATAAGAAAATTATCATCTATTTAAACATGTAGTGGGGCTGCCTGGTGTCATGGCGGTTGGGTTCACATGTTCCACTTTGACAGCCTGGGGTTCACCGATTCAAATCCCAGGTGTGGACCTATGCACCGCTTGGCAAGCCATGCTGTGGCAGGTGTCCCACATATAAAGTAGAGGAAGGTGGGCATGGATGTTAGCTCAGGGCCAGTCCTCCTCAGCAAAAAGAGAATTGGCAGCAGATGTTAGCTCAGGGCTAAACTTCCTCAAAATAAAATAAAATAAAATAAACATGTAGTAACTATTTTTTGCGCTCTTTGTCCCTTTGTGTAGCTCTATTTTTCCATCTGGTATCATTTTTCTTTTTATAACATTTCTTTCAGTGCAGATCTGCTGGCAATAAATTGTTTGAGTTTTTCTGTCTGAAAAGATCATTATTTTATCTGTTTTTGAAAAATATTTTTGCTGGACATGCAATTCTAGGTTGACAGTTTTTAATTTATAGTACTCTAACCATTTTATTTCACTGTTTTCTTGCTTGTCTTGTTTCTTATTTGCTCTGCATATAATATGTACTTTTCCCCCTGTTTATCACTCGTTTAAGGATTTCTCTTTATTATTGCTTTTGAAAAATTTGATTCTGATGTGCATTGAGGTGGTTTTCCTCATGTTTCTTGTTCCTAAGATTGGTTGAGTTTCTTGAATCTCTGGGTTTAAAATTTTTATGAGATTTGAATTTTTTCAGTCATCAATGATTTGTTCTGTTTCTTGCTTTCTGAGATTCTAATTACATATATTAGGCTGCTTTTAAGTTGTCACACAGATCACTGTCGTTCTTTTTATTTTTCTTATTCTTTTTTGCTCTGTGTGTTTCATTTTAGAGAGTTCCTATTTTTTTTTTTTTTGTCTTCGTGTTCACTAACCCTTTCTTCTACAATGTATAATTTGATCCATGCATGGCATTTCTCATTTCAAACATTATGGTTTTCATCTCTAGAAATTTGATTTATTTTTTATATCTTGCATGTCTCTCCATAACTTTTTGAACATATGAAATATAATTGTATTAACTCTTTCAATGCCCTCCACTATTCTAAATTTGTGCCAGTTCTGGGTCAGTTCAATTAATTGAATTTTCTCCTTATTACTCACTATAGATTCCTGTATTTTTGCATGCCTGATAATTTGATTGGTTCCCTCACATTGTAAATTTTGCTTTGTTGGTTGCTGGATATTTTCTATTCCTATGAATATTCTTGAACTTTGTTTTAGGATGTAGTTGAGTTACTTGGAACCAGCTTTTAAGATTTTCTAGGCAGGGCCAGGTCTGTGTATAGTCTGGGGTTAATTACTCCCTGCTATTTAGGCATGACTCTCCTGAGTACCATTACCAATGCCCAGTGAATTACGAGGTTTTCCAATCTGGCTGATGGGAACAGGTGTTATTCCAGGCCTTGTGTGAATGTGAGGTACTATGCCCTCTAATCCTTTCAGGTGGTTCTTTCTCTGGTCTCTATTAGCTTTCTCATATGCGTGTGCTGACCAATACTCTGCTGAATACTCAAGAGGGCCCTCTGCAGATATCTGGAGCTCTCTCTCTGTGCAGTTCTCTCCTCTCTGGCCCTCTGCCCTGTGAACTCTAGCCTTCTTAGTCTTCCTTGACACTCATCTCCATCTCACCACCTCCATGCATTGGCCAGGCTCCACCTGGATTCTCCCTCCCTGCGTTGTAACCTAAAAAGTCTCTCAGGACAGAATGCTAAGGCAATCATAGAGTTCGTGTCACTTGTTTCCTGTCTCTCAGGTATCATTGTTATTCAGTACCTGATGCCCAGTGTCTTGAAAATGAGTCTTTGGATATTTTTCTTCCTTCCTTCCTTCCTTCCTTCCTTCCTTCCTACCTTCCTTCCTTCCTTCCTTCTTTCCTTCCTTCCTTCCTTCCTTTCTTTCTTTTCTTTCTTTCTTTCTCCCTCTCTCTCTCTCTTTCTTTCTTTTTAAATTGTTTTAGCCAAGAGAGTAAATGTGGTTCCTATTACTCCATTTTTCCTGAAAGTGCAAGACCTCTCCCATTTAATTTATTTATGTTAACTACATTTCATAATCTGAACTGCAACCTTAAATAGGAACAACCAACTGGAAAATGCTAATCATAAGAAGAGCCATATGGGAAAATGTTGATGGAATGCACACAGATCTATCATAAGTAACAGAAAAAGAATTTAAGATGAAATATCTTACAGCTAGTGTCATTGCTATACAATGTGCACAAACTCACACATACACCAAAAATAAATTGTCCAAAGGGAAATGGTAGCTGAAATTTATTTATTGAGATTTCTTTTTATACTCATCTGAACAGGTATTTCTTTTCATCTCTAAACACTGAAAATAATGTTTCTTAAAATTTTAAGCTTTTATTCATTTTTATTGAAAATAGGCTCATTGTCTTCATTTCTGTGGGGTCTTTAAGGGTCTTACAAAACATCTGAGAAATATTCATTGATGAGATTTCTACACACTATGATGAGAAAAGACTAGTAATTTTCTAACAAACTTAGGTTCCAAAAACAACACTTGGTGAACTGGACCATATGTGAATTAGACTGCTAGATGACTTCCACATTTAGCGATAAAGCAATTAACTAATGCATTTCTAAACTTTTAAGAAATCTCAAAAAAAATTGTGGAAACACAGAAAAGTCTGAAAGATAGAAGGTAATTATGGAACTTCATGAAAGATAAACAATTCTATAATTACAACCTACAACTGGTTTATGAGAACCATCAGCTTGAAAACATCTAAGAAATATTTCTTGAGAATTAAAAAAAAAACTGAACAGAAACAGGATCAATAAACACTGTTATTAAAATACTGTTTAAATTAAGGATCCACCTCATTCGAAGGAATTTTAATAAGTACTTCCTGAATGAATTATTCCTGAAAAGTAGTCCCAACTTCAGAAACTGTTTCTAAGGCTAAGGCTTTATCATAAAAATCAATCTAGATTTTTTCCTTATGTGGCAAAACAATACATTGTTTGGTTAAAAGAACTTAAATTACTAATTTATTCTGCTCTAGGAGAGCTGAATTAAATTTTTCCTAAAGTTCATTAAACACCTTCAATTATCGAGTTTCAATTATTTGAGCCACAATTTCTGTTTGCTTCTCTTTTACTCCAATAAAATGATCATCTCTCACACCCTTTAGAGTGACACCGTCCATGAACACAGCTATCAAATGACCTGCCAAAACCATATGTAGCTAAATTGTTATCTCCGGAGACCCAAAGTTGCTCTCCAGATTCACCACCTTCTTAGTAGCAGTGTAAATAGATCTTTAGAAAAATGAGCATGAAGAGAAAATAAAACACATGGATCTTGTTTTACTATAACAATTATCTCTAACCAGTTTCATTGTCAAGCACAGGAAGTGCATCAGAAAAATTAATAAAAAAGAGCACTGAAAGACTGAAGCAAAAATTAACACCGTTTACGCTACAACATTCTTCAAATGAGAAATACTTTTCATTCCTGAATTGTTTAGATAATCTCCTCAGCCCTTCATTGTCTTTGTGTTTATAGTGATGGCTTTACATAGGTTAGAGAAATAGGACAGTTAACCCACTGTGTTCCCTTAAATAGAAAAATAATATAATCTTGAATGTAATTATAAGAGTTCTACCAAACCAAAAAATTACTCAATCTAATTTGAGTGTAGACCAAAGGATGGGCGAATTATGGCCAAATCCAGCCTACTATCTGTTTTTGTAAATAATGTTGTATCGGAACTCAGGCATGTACATTTGTTTATGTAGTGTCTACAGCTTCTTTCACGATACAAAAACAGAGTTGAAGAATTACGACAGAAATTGCATGGCCCACAAACCTAAAATACTTACTACCTGATCCTTTACAGAAAGAAAAGTGCCGACCTTTGATATGGACCCCAAATTAGAGAATCTTTCTGTAATTTTGTACTTAACACGACTCACATACTGAATTCATAATTTTCCACCTGGCTGGAACTAAATATTTTATAGAAATCCATCCCTTTTGCATATATGTAAGTCCTGCTTTGAAGATATTTGTGTATTAGTCAAAGGCTTTATATTTATTTCTAGTAATTCAAAAGTCTCATAGGCTTTCAGCACTAGAGAAGGAATGCCAGTATATTAAAGTAAGGTTAATACCATATAATTTGCATATAGGCAATCAGACATAGAAAACAATAATTCACTTCTTTTTGGAAATTATTATCAGACATTGGATATGCCAGCGATGGGGCTGAGGGAGCAGTCTTCTTCAGGTATCTGCACCTTCAGAGCTGTGGCTAAATTTGAAACATCATTTCTAAAGGAGGTTTTATTTGTATGACGTTTTAAAGCCTCCAACTCAGGTGTCCAAGAAATAGAATTTATTTTTCTTACTGATGACAGTCTCTATTTCTAGTCACATTCTGTGTGAAGGCAGAAAATTTAATTTTGATCAATTTTAAATCTTCTCAAGATGTTTAGATTTGAAGGCAGATGTTTTCTTCCACTTGCTCCTTACATATCCAGCATAGTCTGTAGCTCCAGGGGCACGTGCAGTAATAGCAAGGTATGGAGGAAAGGGACTGAATTGCTGTGTACACACGGAAATTGGAGACAATTGCTATTTGGATGTAGTTGGATCTGTTTGCTGCTCAGCTCTCATCGTTTGTCCACATCAGCACGCCCTGAGGTGTATATGTTCCCACCCCCTCTCTGGCCATTTGGCCCAAGCCGCTGCTGCTGTACTACCCCACTGGCCCTCCTCGGGAACAAAGGTCTATATTCATGCTCACTACTCTCCGTGGCAGCAGGAAACTCAGAGTTTTCTCAGTCCCATTCTGCCTAAACCAAAACCCTGACACAACCATCTCAAAAGGGCAAATATTCAGAACATAATACTAAATTTGGGCAAAGCTAAAAACAATAATAATAAATTTTGGTGAAAGTGGAAGTGCATGGGAGTATTGCCGGCACATTCTGTCCGAAAATTATATCAAGAGCTTAAAATCTTAGGTACACAGACCTAATAACTCCTAAGATTATAATAGTATTTAAGCACAACGCTTTGTGAGTGTGAACATCTTTACACTGCTTACAATAACAAAAACATTTCTAATGAATTTATTTTTTAAGTAATTTTAGATTTGTGGAAAAGTTGAAAAGAGAATGCAGAGTTTCTGTTTACTGTTCACCCAGTTCCCCCCTAACATTAACACCTTATATAATCACAAAAAAACATTTTTTAATAACCTGAATGTTCAGATTAAAAATTATGACAGCTTTTTCAAATGCATTTGACAAAAATTTGTACTACATAAAATTTTAAAAGGAGATTGTATTGTTTAAGCCTATTTATACAGTATAATATATAATATGCATGGTACACAGTATCCTGATTTATGACATATAAAATATTGTTCATCTTCAAGAATTTGCTCAAATATCTTCTCAATGAGACCTTCCCTAACTACGCTATCTAAAATTGCAAACAGATTCTATCCTGGGACTTTAAATCTCTTTTATCCCATGTATTTTCTTTTTCTCATAACATTTGTCACCCTCAAGCATACTACAAAGTTGATATATTCATAATGTTTAATGTTTACTGTTTGTTCTCCTCCTCGCACTAGAATATAAACCCCATGAGGGTCAGGATCCTGTATGTTTTTCTCGCAGCTACATCCGTGATGTTTAGAACTGGGCTTTTCATCTACTAAGTCTCAATATTGAATTTATGAATAAATTCTTATGGAATCTATTTATAATGATTGTAAAAGTTTTGGAAGACTATTTTTCAAAATATTGACAAGATAGTTTTACAGGTGTTTTATAATCCCCTCACAATTTTCTGTATTGTATAAATTTTCTAACATTGACGTTTATAATCAGAAAAACGTTTTTAAATTGATTTTGTGCGTGTATCACTGAAAAGACATTGCTAAAAGAATACATATGTAAATGGGAAGGAAAGTGTAAATCATGACATGTAACAGAGCCTCAACATTGCTTTCAAACTTCCATGGCCCTCCTCACTGCCTCACTTACTCATCACTGATTCTGGTCTACGATGATTTCAGTTATTATTGCTGTTTTTCTCGTTTTTTCCCTCCTGTTAGACCTAAAAGACCTTCTCTTAGTATATCCCTCTAATAGTTAATTTCTTCCTTTTACCACAAGGTTTTCCTTTTCTTCTTTCTACTTCCTTTGCCCACACTACACAACTATATATCATACTTTGTTGCTCTTCCTTCTCTTACACATCCCACAGCTTGTGTTACATAAAACACTGACAACTCCTTATTGAGAAAGAGATCTATGTTTTAGTCACATGTGTGCTCCCATTGCCTTACACAAGGGCTGGCATAAGAAATGGAATTACAATAAAGCGTAAATTAGGAGTAATAACTTAAAGTGTAATCTCTCTAAGTGAATCCATTTTTTTGACTAGGAGCCTGTGTAGACCTCCTTAAAGAAGTAGACATGCGCTTGCACAAAAGAGGAACTTGCAGAAGGAGAAATTCAACACTCATCTCTAATTCTCAGACTTGTTTCCCAAAATGTTCTCCAGCATCTGCACTAGACAAATCCTTCGTTTCGTTCTCCTAGCTTCCCTGATCCTCTACTCACTGCCTCCTCCACTGTTCTGTGATCGTCCTCTGCCTTTGTTCTAATAAATGTTTCCACCTTTCTTGCTCATCACTTGGTTATACTTCATATATTTTTGCTCAATGAACTCACACTGGGAAACAGCTTTCCTATGACTTTCCTTCTTGTACTTACAAGCAATTACTGACATTTCTAGTATTTCTAGTAACCCAGAAGTTATATGATAACAAGAATGGTTTTAAAAATAGGTAATTCTCCTTGGCACCCATTATGCAATCGAGCTTGTTAAGCACTTTGTACGAATCCTCCTGACGCTTCTATTAGGTGAGTAGGATTTTTATCTCTCTTTTAGAAACGAGGAAACTAGATCACAGACAGTTTCAATAACTTGCCCAGATTAGCAAGGAGCAGAAATAAAATTTGAATCCACATAGTATAGCTTTTAGTCTAAACTCAATCATATGATAGACTATTTATAAAAAATTAATGCTTTGAGCAAAAGGAACCAATTCTGACAACAGAAGTTAACTAGTGGGTGGCAGGATATTCTCAGGCATTAGGGGTGTTCTCCTGCCCAGGAGACGTCACCGTGTACAGGATCAGAGGTGGACCCTGGATGTAAGCAAAGGTACTTTCCTGGACTTTATCTCCTTTATACTCAAAGAAATTACTTTGAAAAGGATAGTACTATGTAAATATAAAGATAAAAATTTGCATACTTACTTATCTTATTTTCAGAAGTATGTGAGTTTTATTTTTATTTAACATAAGTCGTTAGAGGCCACAACTTCACTATAAGATTGATGGATTCATATCAAACATACCTATTAATATTATGTACTAATACATGCCTTCTACTAAAAAACAATCTCAAGGCATCTGGGAAAAGGCAACACCTTCACAAATGCTAACTAATCTCATTTTCAGCTAGAAAAATCAGCTCCTTAATATGTTAAAATTGTTCAATTTCAATCAGAAAACAAAATTAAGAGCACCAACCAACTCGATAATCTTCAAGAATTTCAACACATCAAACGTGAGGGAATGCATGGCTGCCTTGTTTTAATCTGATATAAACGACATCTTAAACATGATTATCTTGATTGGTGACTTCAGGACGCCTTACACATTGCCTTTCTTCATGAAGAGATGGAGTTTTATTTTCAGGTCCCTCATGACGCACTTAGACATCCAGCTGGAAAACTGCTGATATCAAAAGACAAAAATATATTTTTAATTTGCCTAATTTGGGTATGTAAATTTGGTTTTCATTATTATTTTTCCTATTTAAAACTGTGCTCTTCATAATATTATTTCTTCTCAGTAGAAATGTGGCTGAAAAGTCTCGTGGTATCTTTAACACATGGGTGCCCATAAAGTCTTTTAGGTGCTCTTAATGGTGACACTAATTTCTAGCTCTGTCCTCCAGTTTGCTGAGGCTCTTTTCTGTTTTCCCTGAATCTGGCCTTGAGCCCCATTACTAATCTTTAGATCCTGGTAATTTATATTCTGGACTATAGCAACAATTTCCCAACAGAGCATCCTACTTTTAGTGTCTCTTTGTCTTATTTCATGTATGAAATATTAACTCGTATTAATTCCTAAAGCCCAACTCTGAAAACATCACTTCATTGCTCAGAGACTGAATGTTTTCACATTACCTTAGAAGAAAGTTTAAACTTCTATTCAGGTGTACAAAATACCCTTCAATATTAACATAACCTTACACTAAACCTTGACAAGTACTGGATATATCAACCTAATTGTATTACTCCTGACTTAGATATGCTGGATGTGATATTTACATTTCTTTCTTCCTCATGTTGAAGACTCAGCTCAAATCCCACATCGTGTCGCCCATCTAGACTTGCCCAGCCAATCATCCCCTCCTCTTCTGATCTCACATACTGCTTTGGTGGAACGTCTCTTTTGTCACACATTATAGCCAACTTTATATCTCTCCTGCATTAATTCATTCAGCAAACATAAAGCTATGTATTCATGCCATCCTTTCTACAAATTTTAGAGAAAGTGCTGCCTTTTTTTTTTATCTTGGTAACCCTATGGCTCCTAATCAGATGTATTTTGCATAGATTATATTTAATGAGTGATGATTGAAATAAATACATTTGTTTGTTCAAAATTTTATTGACTACTTTTCAACAATTTCTCCCAAATCAAAGTTGTACCGTTTCCAGTTGTGAATCAGTACAATTTTTCTTCATCTTGAATAGTCATTCCTAGACAATAAGGCTGTAAACAAGACATTTGGAGGAAAACAGTGGTCTCAGAATCTTCTCAAGCTGTTCTTCATTGTACACATCTGCTTGTCATTATTAGTCACAGGAAAATGTCTAAGAGTTTGCAAGTTTTATTTCAGTTCTCCTTCAAAGTCACTTCATACTAGCTACCCACCATCAGATCCTGGGTATACTAGCCCTTCCCATGTACAAGAACTTGGCTTCCTGCTCTGTCTTCCTGCTCATTCTTTATACTGGTAAAGTGAAAAAGCCCCTAATCAACAGCAGGTTGAACACAATTCTGGGAGCGTCAGATGCCCTTTTGCCTTCCTTCAGAAAGAGGAACATTTCACACAGAAACATTCCTTTGAAATCACTGCATGTTTTTACCATTTTGGGATTTGAGAGATTATTTGGTTCCTAACAGTGTGTTGTTATTGAACAACTGCATTTAGGAAAAACCATGGCCCTGTTATGAAGCCGATCGCCTAACACAAGCCCAATCACAAATATAGGATCCTTGAAAATTCACATACCTATAGAATTTTATTCCACAAATATTGCAATTGTTTTTTATTCATAATAATAATTGCTTGTCAGGTCTGTGTACAGAACACATTCAGAATTCAAGATGATACTAAATTTAATGCACTATACTATTTCTCTCAATATTATGAATCAATACAAATAGGAGCCAGAAAAAAATTAATTTAAATGTTATGCTCTCACATTATCTACTTGAATGTTACACGTTACTTTTTTTAACCAAATTTCTTAGTTTTTATGTTCACGTGTCTGTTATTCAAGATTCATTAGCTGGTAAACAATAAAAAGCTAACTAATAATAAATTGAAAAAGTAATAAGATTGTTTGTTTTTATACTAGCAAATATATTCAAATAGCTCCTAAATTTAAAAAAAAAAAAAAAAAAGAGCTACAGACCAGAGCTTTAGGAACTGGACTGGAAACTCAGTGCAAATAAGCTCTAGTTCTTCCTGGTTTTTTGTTTTTGTTTTTTCTCTGAGTGTATGGAACATGGTCACTGATAATCCCAGTCCAGAAACTACAGAAGAAAGAGCGATTTTTATATGGGTCTTTCATGAATTATGTGTTCACTCTTTGGAGCAGTTGCAGTGGGCAGGAGAATGTGGTAATAAGAATGCACGTGACTTTAGGGAGACTCAGACTTCTCCCAAGAAAAAGCTACCACAATGTACAACGATGTGTGACAGGTTGGGGACTTCTGTGCTAAGTCAGCGGACAAAGTGCAAGATAACACAGGAGAGTAACGGGAGAGTCCATGCTCCATGGAGAGGGTGAGGTTTGGATGGGCAGCATGGGAGATGTTTTAATATACACAGGTAGGTAAAATTGCGTTCCTGGGTACCAAAAGGATTAATAATATTTCAGACGTCCTCTGAAAACAAGAGATGAAATGTGCTGGAGATTTCTGTAGTTGCCTCCCCATCTCTGGCTGTAGATGTTGCTCCCATCCTGTGCAGCAGTAGCCTCTTTGTACCTGCTTTCATTGCTTTTTCTAAACAGGTTTCCTTGATCCAGGTAAAGGAATGTGAGCCATGAAAACTTTTATTCTAATTTCTGATTCTTCTGTCTTTTAAGCAAAATTTTTTCTCTTAAAACATAAATCACTCTTCAAACTATAAGAAGCATATGAGGATACATATTAGTTATGAAAAATTGTCAAGGCCTTATTTAGTCCTTCTCATACTTGAGTATCCTTTATTTATACCTGGGTGACCTAAAAAATTACTATCAACTTCTTTTATCCTCCCAGCCATAAAACATTTAAATGGAGTATTTCATATAACGTGAAGGGGAAATGATCTTTCGTATTTTAGAAAATACTTGTTGGAATTTATTTTTATCACTTATCACCAAAAACATGAGATTTAACTTCTCAGCTATCGGCAAATTTCCAAAGAACTACCAAATCTAGATTAAGTCACAAGCTGAGACTTGTACAAACTAGCGTCTTCTTAGTAGAATACTATTGTTTCTCATGAGTTTTAGACATTTTCTCCTAATACTTATCAATGAAATCTATGGGCTTGTGACCACCACAACTTAATATGACAATTAACAACTTTTATGATAATTGGGTATTAATAATAGAAAAGTTACCCACATTACAGAAGTTATGAAATGTTTTATAATAGCAACCTTAGTAATGTTTTTTGCAAGATGTGGTTTTCCTTGTTTCTTTCCCCTCACTCTTAGCCTGGCAGTGCATCCGGGTGCCCTCATGCTCTGGTGGGAAAGGCATAAATAGAGCCAGCTTTTCTAGAGGTCATTTTGAACTAGAAACATGCCAAAGCTTTGGCCCAGGAATTCAGCTTACAGTAATTTATTCAAAGGAAATCAACAGAGAATCACAGTACACACATATTAAAATGTTTACTATAGATTCATTTACAATAGTGGAAAATGGAAACAACTTTCATGTCAGACCTCAAAAGAATGGTTAGATTATGGCTATTAGAATAATATTCAGGCAGAAAATGTTTTAATACATTTTTACTAAGGAATCTGACAGAGTCATCAGAAGAATAATAAAATAATATGTTACACAACAGGTTACTACAAAGAAAATATAGCATGAATCCATTTGAGTGAAATAGTATATGCACAGGAAAAACTACAACTCTGGCAACATCTTAAAAGTAATTATCTTTAGTAGTAAATGATATTTTTTTGTTCCAAAATTTTTTAAAACTAAAATGCTTCACTATAACAATAAAAAAGAGTGTAAAAATTAATCTTTATCTATTTGATTTCATGCTTTAATATATTTATGTGTATTCCATCCAAGTGAGAAAGAATATGTGGTGATGCTTATGAAGGCAGAATTAAGAAGAGAGAGAGAACATTCCTTCCACCTTACAAAGGAGAAGGCAAGGGCAGGTGTTATTTTCTGTTTATGAAGACAAAGACTACCATTTTTTAATAAAAGCGGAGAGTAGGTGCAAAGACTAAAACGTTCTGTTAATGGAGCAGAGGTAGGAACTTCTGGCATACTGTCCACTATAAAAGGAAAAAGAAGACCAGTTTTTAAGCTACTGGGGCAATCTGGGTGAGAAATCTTGGTGGCAAAGGTAGTGGCAATGAATGTGAAGAGAAGATGATGCTTTTAAAATATATTTTGAAGATAGAATGACAGGTCTTGGTGATGGAAGGTATAATATTGAAGGAAAGAAAGGAATTAAGGATGATGGCCAGGTTCCTGGCTTGAGTAAGTGACTGGGCGACGGTACCATTTAATAAAATAAGAATGCCTGGGAGAAAAATCAACAGAAAAATCAAGAGATCAATTTTGGACTTGGTAACTCTTGGGGTCTCTACAAACATATAAGTGGATATATCAAATAGATTTTTGGACACAGGAATTTGGAATTCAGAGAAGAAGCTCTAACTAGAGTAGATATAAGTTATGCATTGCCACATTGATGTCTTTTGAAATTATAAAATGATTAGATTAGGAGACATGTTAGAGAAAGGAAAGAAGGGATACGCATCCTGAAGAACTTCAGTAGCTGGCGATTAGTTGGAAGAGGGGGAGTTAGGAAAGGAGGCTGAGACAGAGTGGCAATAGAGATGGAAGAGAAACCAGGATCATAGTTTCAAGGGAAGCAGGTGTCTCAAGAAAAAAACAGTGGATGGATATGTTGATCAATGGTAGGACAAGAAGAAGGAGAAAGGCAGAAGGGCGCCCATTGAGTATTCGTACAGAGGTGTTATTGTGGGCCTTGACAAGAGCAGTATTGGGAGAAAAAGCCAAGAGTAGACTGACAAGAAGATGAAAAGTAAGAGAATGACGAAAGCAGAAATAGAAGATTTTTTTGACAAATTTGTCTTTGGAAGGAACAGAAAATGAGGCAGTGCTTGGAGAGGGCTGAGGAATCAAGGGAAGTGATTTCTTAAGGAAAAACATTAATATGTTTATCGTAATGATTCAGTAAAGAGGAATCAACATAAATTATAAATATTGTATGAAGTAAAATGCTGTGTGTTACAAACTGTCAATGAAAATGTTCTGGGAGGTAGACAGTTTAAAATGTATCTAAAAGACCTTATTAAAATCTTGTATACATCCAATTGAGGTAAGTATTGGTTCAATATTTTGTTTCTATTGTCTTCTCTTCATTACCTCTTTCATGATATTAATTTTTTCTACCATAATTTCTTATCCGGATTAGTACATTAGCCTCTCACTGACCCTAGCCTTGCTTCTCTGTTATCTGTAATATTCCAAAATTCCAAATACGATTGCTTCATCATTGCATAAAGTCATCCCTAAGCTTTCAGGATAAGGGCTGAACTCCTTATTTTTGCTGTTCATAATCCTGCCTCCTGAGCATCTCCTCCCACTTCATTCATCATGTACCATTTTCCCAAACTACAGCTACGTACTTAATATATCAGTTTCTCTCCTTCGTACTTTTGCATATGCTTTGAATGCACATTTGCTTGGAACGTTCTCTGTAACAATCTCCAAACTAAAACCGCACCCATAAATACATACACCCTCACACATAAAAACCATTTTAACATCTAGTTAGCTTCTGGTCATCTTTCAACTCTTGACTCAAATGTCACCTCGACTGATAAGCTTTCCTGAGCCTGTTTGTTTTCGATTATGATTCCATAAAGTACATTTTACCAATCATAGCACTCATCCCACTGTATCATAGCAGTGATTTTCTAGTCAGAATTGGAGAAAAATAGAAGGTCCTTGAAGGCAAAAGTAAGTGTTTCTGGACTTTGTAGCCCCAGGACATAGCATAATGCCTGGCAATTGTTCTTAACATAGGATCTAGCTAAATAGTTGGAAAGAAGCTGGAAAGACTATTAGGGGGAGAAAAGAAGGATTTACAATTTATAGAAGTTCCCCAAGTGATTGTCAAGTCTAATATACCAACCTATTTGAGAACTACTGGTCTGGGTGAACATCCATTCCTGGGAAGCAGAGGGAAAAAATTACTTCACTGTTTTGTTTATGGGTCTGAAATCATACCTAATTAAAAGAACACTTTGTTTTTCTTAACATAGCATCTACTAAGGGTTACAGATGTCAAATTCTGGCACATTTGCAGTAAACTTACTAAAAAGAAATTTTAAATTCAGTACTTGAACCAGATAAAAGATTGGAGGAATATAAAAAGTAAGATTAATGATAACCATATTTTCTTCAAAATAGGTTGCACATTTTTTAAAGAAGACTGTCATTCCTTATGGGTTGACTCTGCCAAGTAAAATAATTACTGCAAGTTTTGATGTGGCATATTTTTTGGTCTTACTGTTAAAACTAAAAAAAAAAAAAAAATATTTAAAGTCTCTCCATCCCTTATATAATATGGCAAAATAACAATAAAAATATCCTTTGGCACAATCTTATGTATACATTTTCAAAACTGATTAGGCCTTCAAAATATTCATGCTATTCACCTCTGTCTCCTTACTCAAGCTATCTATTCATATCTTCCGTTCTCTTCAAATCAACAACTGGTAACAGAACCAGCCGCCTGCTGAAAGGAAGCTTTTTTGTTCCTCAAACTCAGATTGCCGTGAAAGGGGAAGGAAAAGAAAGAAGACGTTCTACTTCATATTCTGTTATCTTCTGATTGGTTTATAGCTCCCAAACTTACAGAGCTTGATTGTCATTTTCGTATTTATTCATCATAATGATCTATGTTTGCTGAGTAGTTGATTTCTAAAAGGACATGCCATCTTGCTATAGGAAAACTTAGAATAAAACCACAGTAAAACACTTAGAAGTTTTAGTGCATCTTAGACAATACGATACTAGAACTACAATTTTTTTTTACTATTATCATTCTCTCCAAAGCCCCCCAGTACATAGTTGTGTATCCTGTCTGTGAGTGCCTCTGCTTGTGGCATGTGGGATGCTGCCTCAGCGTGGCCTGATGAGTGGTGCCCTGTCCTTGCCCAGGATCAGAACAGGTGAAACCCTGGGCTGCCAAAGCGTAGTAAACGAACTTAAACCACTCGGCCAAGGGGCCAGCCCCAAACTACAATTTTTAAAGTGAAGCCAATTCAGTTTTATGTCTCCTGCCTTCCCACTTCTGACATATCTGAAAGAATCCGTCTCTGATCCTCTCCTCGTCCTGAGGCCATCTCATTTTTTTGTCCCTGTCTCTCTCTGTCTCCATGAGATCTAAGCCTCTGGCATCTCACCCCATTCTCATATCATAGACTCAGTTTTCATCCTACTCCTAAGCCCGGCTCATAGCTAAGTGAGAAATGAATTGAGAGACCTAACTTCTGATTCTTCTCAAAACAGTCGTACCGTCTTGGTCACATTCAAGACACAATTCTCAACTGCCACCATAATGAGATTGCATTAGTTCATAAACAACAACATACAAATCTTCCCTCCAAGAATGTAATATGCATGTTAAGAAATATAGTAAATGTATGGAAATTAGTTTCCTTATTATTGGAAGGAAATGAGGTAAGTGAAAATTATTAAAATTAAATCTAAAAAATAACTTTCCTGAAACAATTTCCTCTGCTCATGTATGCATTTTGAAAATGTGTTTTAGATATGTGATGTTCTTTTCTTTCTCCTTTTACATACTTGGTATTTATTTTTTCAACATTATTTTACTTATGATCAGGGTCATTCAGGACAATGGCAAGATCATCATTTACATAATTCAGGCAAGTGCAAAATTCTTGAAACTAAATTATTCAACACCCTGAATTTTTAAAAAAATACTTTTTCCTGATCAAAATTATACTAAATCTTTATCTATGGCATTTAATGTATTGAATTAAAGTCTATAAGTGGAATAATTATATTAAAAAATCAAAACTAAATCCAGTTTTAAGCTTCATTGGTACTGAAAGAGCAAGAGGAAAAAGTGAACAAAAAAAAAAGCAGGGGAAAACATATTCCAGAAGAATACATTTATCTCCATTCTTGGGATAAGCTCTATAAACTGTTTTCAAACTATGATTTTTTTCTATATGCAGAGGCAACATCTAGGCCCTTAAGTTTGGATCCCTCTTCAGTTCTCTAAAAAAATAATCACATTGCTTTTGAACTCCACAAAGTTTCATGAGCCTTCCTTAAAAACATTGCTACATTCTGAAATCTTCCCTTTGGGATCAAGACAACCTAACATCACTTGACACCATCTGTACAGGCTTATACATTAATTGCTCCCGAGTTTCAGAGGCTATGGAGTAGCCTACTCAAGCCAAACCCTGTGAACATATGAAAGATTGGTAATACACAAGTGAGGGGAAAAAACAAAAAGGTGAAAAGTCTAGAAACTACATCAAGAAGGTCAATACTGATTTGAGGAATGTCTGGCTTTAACTCAGGGTGAAGAAACAGAACCCACTAAGAGTTCACAATGAAAAGGTACATCGTAAGTTACTTCAGTATAAAGAATTCATTTGTTCCATATTTCATTTCTAAAGAAAAACGGATATTTTTGAACAGTCTATATTTGATTGTGGGTAACTACCAAAATGGAAAAGCCAGAATATTCCTTACGAATAGAAAGCAGGTCCATCTATCGGCGTGGGTTTACAGGGAAAGGGCATTGGGCAGGGTGCTGGAGGAAGTTTAGAATAACCTGGGGATAATGACAAAGGTAGCTGCCAATGCTGGATACCAATAAAATTTTAGCTACTTGCAGCTCATTTACCTATACTTTGACTTTTTAAGTTATAGTTGTCAGGCATTTTAATTCCACATGTAGTTTAGGCATAACAGTAAGTGTTTCATATAGTCAATATGCATTTATGTTTACTAACGTATTTACTCACTTATTGTTCTTTACTCCCTCTTGCTCTTTCAGGTTTTTAACTTTGTTGTTTCTGCTTGAAAAAAAATTCCTTTAGCTTTTTTTCTTTGGTTCAGAGTGGATACTGACAGTGTCTCAGTCTTTGTCTGCAAATGCTTTGTTTCAGCTTCATTTTGAAACATATCTTGGCAGAGTATGGAATTGTAATTTGGTAATTATTTTCTTTCAGCAATTAAATATGTCATTATATTATCTTCTGGTTTCCAATCTTCCTGTGGTCAAGTTAGTAATTTTTGTTTCTTTGATAATAATGTGTCTTTTTGATTTTTTCTGACTGGTTTTAAGATTCTCTTCTGTCTTTGGTTTCCAGCAATTTGTTTACTTTGTATCCAGGTGTGGCTATCCTTTTATTTAGTCCTCTCTGGGATCTCCAAACTTTTTGAATATGTGTGTTGATATCTTTCATTAGTTTTAAAAAATTCCTTGGCTATTAACCCTTCAATGTTGCTTCTGTCTTACTCTGTCTCTGTTTTTCTGGCACTGCAATTACATGTACATAACATTATTCTAGCATGTGGCACACTTTTCCTCTGCTCAATTGTTTCCATGCTTTTTACTCTCTGTGCTTCAATTCAGATATGTTCTATTGGTTTCTTTATCACTTTACTAATTTTGTCTTCTAATGCATCCAGTGTGCTGGTGAACTCATTTATTGGGTTGTTAATTTTAGCGATGATGTTTTTTGCATTGTAGAATATCATTTTGATTCATTCTATAGATGATTTTCTGATGTTATGTTTATACTTTCATCTATTTTGTCCCACTTTTTCTCTATTTTCTTGAACATATTAATTATAGTTACTGCAAAATCATCCACTGCTAACTACAAGCTCTGGATTGACTGTGCCTTTGTTGCTAGCAATTTTGTACCCTTATTTGTAATCACATTTTTGTAACTTTCTGAGTGTTGAAACGTTTGATTGCGGTCTAAACACTGTACAAAAGGAAGTGAGACGCCAGATGATGTTATCTTCTACCAGAGTGTTTCCCTTTTCCTCTATTAGGCAAATAATCTGAGTCTCTGAGTTGCTTATCATATCAATTAAGTCTGAGAATAAGCTTGCTGTGGATTTCCTTAGAAATTTAGTTTGAACCTCTCTACTTCTGGGTCAACTCTGTTGTTCTAGCATATAGCTCCTTGGCTTTAGGTTGAGAAACTGGCAGGTATCTATCTCATCAGTCTTGAAATTATGCAGAAGATTGAGCTCTGAATATTAAAAATTGTTAGCCCAGCTTTTTTGCCAATATGCCTTTAAAACCCTGCAAATGTCTTGAGGTGGAGATTGGCAATGAGGTTCAGGCTAGCCTCCTCCTCTTACAGGAGTGACTTTCTGAACTTATGTAAAACTGTGAGAGATTTCATTCTGCCTTTATAGAAGGCTAGTGCCAACTCTCTAGCCTTCCAAAGAGCCCCAGGGTCAGCAACTGGCTCCTGAAAGTCAATCTGAAGTTTCCAGATTGTCACTGTAGCTTAGCATGAACACTACAATTGCTACTTTGGCTTCCTGTCCTCCAACAGAAGCTTTCTTTCAAGATTAAGCCCAATCATTAGCTTTCCCACAGAATCAACAAATGTCCCCAGGGTTGGGGGAACAGAAATGTTCTCCACTCTCCGGAACATTATCTCATCTAGTACTCATTCATTCTAAGGCTGTCTATGGAAGAAGATTTATGTAATTTATCCAGGTTTTCCTGTTTTAATGGAAACATTTGTCTACCATTAACTGCTACTTCTCACCCAGAAGTAAAAATTCTCTCTACCTGTTTTTTAATCGTTAAAATTTTGTTGAACTTGACTTTGTGATTTGTATTACCAAAATAAGCTAATAAAATTTTATTTTTTTAGTGTTCTGAATATTGAACTACATTTTGTCAAATATGTCACATCAGCCTTCAAGATTCTTATAAATCCCCCTTATAAGCGTGCCCCCACTTGCTCTCTGCTGTTGGTTATCACTTTACAATTTAGACCACATATTTATACTGGAAATATCCCAAAGCTATTGTGATTTTCTTTATCAGCTCATAACAGCCAGAAGGAAAAACAAAGAAGGTTTACTGTGTGAACCTAGGGATTAAGATAGCACTAACAAGAGAAAACTTGTGGGTTTGAGGGTGGACAGTGCTAGAGAAGCAAAGTTAAATACTCTTTGGAACTGATATAAAACTAAGAGCTGCCTGATAAATCTGATAAAAAGGGAGGTCTTAACGAGATAGAAAAATAACACAAAAAGGGCTGGCCCCTGGGCCTAGTGGTTAAGTTTGGCATGCTCCACTTCAGCAGTTTGGGTTTGGTTCCTGGGCACAGACATGCATCACTCATCAGCCGCCATGCTGTGGCAGCATCCCACATACAAAATAGAGGAAGATTAGCACAGATGTTAGCTCAAGGAGAGCCTTCCTCAAGCAAAAAGAGGAAGATTGATAACAGATGTCAGCTCAGGGCCAATCTTCCTCAGCTAAAGAAAAGGATTAACAATTTGACATAAATATGGAGAACATATACAAAATAAAAAATAATTCTTCAGAAATATTCAGTTAAATTGAAGCTAATTTATTATAACCTTTTAGAACCTAGAAAGGAGGAAAAATAACATCATGAATTTGAGAGAGTGCATTTGTAAAAATATAGTCTCCACTATATGGTACCAGCTGCTCAAAAGTAGGATTATTTTAAAATTCAGATAAATATTGGTTCTGATTGTATTTTATCTGAATGACCTTTTAATTTTAGTTTTTTGTTTTGGTTTGCTAATTTATCTATTATAATCTTCTTTGGATTATATGTAAATAATCTAGAATAGTAAATAAAATGTTTACTAGAAGCAAGTTTGATTGTTTAAAATGAGAATTCTTACAAAGCAGAACACCAAGTGTAAAAAAACAATACCAAAGTTTTCATCACGGAATAATCCAGAGCAAATCCTATGAGACATGGAAATACTGACCATTTCTTTTTGTAGCATGTGTGAAAAGATTATAAACTGATTGAGTGATTGATTCATTGACCTTTGTATATAGCCTCTGACATCAATTGGAACAAAACAAAAACCTACTGTTAGTCTAAAGCACTTTCATTAATTGAGTCCGTTGTTTTTCCATATACTTGATTATATCACTCCTACAACATGAGTGATTGGTAACAGACACTAATTAACATGGATTTGGAAAAACACTAGGGAAGAAACCAATAAAATGGTTTAAGAAAGGCTTGTGGCCCTGAGTGGCAGTGTGATGAAATGGAAAGAAGACAACTTCCTTAGGAAGCAAGGTTTGGTTTAAACATTGAATCAGGAATTTATAGGTTTAGTTTGGTTCTTTGGGTCCTAAGTTGTATAGTACAGAGTATTTTGTTTTCTTTTTTTCAAAGTATGTTTTTGTAGAGTCGATGAATATACATGGCATAAAATACAAAGTATTGCGGCCCACCCGGTGGCACAGTGGTTGAGTGCTCACGCTCTTCTTCAGGGGGCTGGGGTTTACCGGTTCGGATCCTAGGTGCAGACATGGCACTGCTTGGCAGGCCTGCTGTGGTAGGCATCCCACATATAAAGTAGAGGAAGATGGACATGGATGTTAGCTCAGGGCCAGTCTTCCTCAGCAGAAAGAGGAGGATTGGCAGCAGATGTTAGCTCAGGGCTAATCTTCCTCAAAAAAACCCCAGCAAAGTATGGATAATCATATGTTTAGAAAGCAAATCTCCTTATCCTCAGACATTCTTTCCAATGTCTTGTGTGTCTTCAAAAAATATACTATGCATATATGAGCATATCTTTCTATCATCTATCTATTCATTCTATACATCAAAAGTAACATCTTAAACCTATATCCTGTGTCAATTTTTTTTTAAATAGTAATATATTGTGAAGATCTTCCACATGGATATACACAAAGCTACTTCATTCTTTTTAGAGCTTCCTAAATTCTGTAGATGCTTTCTTCTTTGACAGAAGCTGGCCCCATAGTTTTGTCAGTTAACACAAAATTTTTATTAAAGAAGAAAGTAAAAAGATACATTTGTTTGGCTACTGATCAATATCTTGAATCTTCCCATAACTGACTTCCTTTCGTGTTTACCGTATAATTTAATACCTTTTCAAAATTGGTATAGTTTACCCGAATTGTACTTTATTAATTCAAAGTTTGAGAATCATGATTTCGAATAACATATGGCTTCCAGCTTTGAGAATACTCTGTTCTCTGAGAAATCCAGAGAAGTAATTACTGGGTTACAACCAACATCCGTCTAAAAGGCTAGGTTCCCAGCTGAGAGGCTGTTATGGATTTCACTTCCATAAACTCTGAGAGCCTTTACAAATATCATTTACATGTGTGCACAGTCTCATGGGGATTTGGCCTCGGACTTGACCAGTTTGGGAAGCTGACAAGCACAGATTCGGTAAGAAAAGAGTGTCCAAACCAAACTATAATCCTTCCAGTCTAGTCATCTACTTAGACAAAAATGGCCAAATCTCCAGTCACTGTGTTGGGATAAGAAACAGCCATCATATAAGCAGCCTTGCGTTGTATTCTGTTAGATTCTGTGAACAACATGATCAACATGAAATTGTGAGAGTTAAATATTAGTTAACTAAAAAAATAAGAAAGCTAATCATAAGCAAAGTCAGTTAATGGTTTTTGCTCCTCTGGTCAGAGAAGTAAAAAATAATAATAAAATTACTAGAATTTGCATGATGTATTTTAGGTTTACGAAGTACATTCACAAATACTGATTCAATTAAATTTTTGGAACTTTGTGTACCCCACATGTGTGAGTATAACCACAAAGAGAACTCATGATTTGTAGATTAACATATTGCCATATGTTGCACAGGCCTCTACCCAGATTGATGTTAAAACTTTTAAAGAAAATTATTACAAAGTAATGAATTATTACAAAGTAATGAAAGAAAGTATTACAAAGTAATCAATTAT
>NW_025796221.1:0-24842 GCF_021613505.1 Equus quagga
ATAATTGATTACTTTGTAATACTTTCTTTCATTACTTTGTAATAATTCATTACTTTGTAATAATTTTCTTTAAAAGTTTTAACATCAATCTGGGTAGAGGCCTGTGCAACATATGGCAATATGTTAATCTACAAATCATGAGTTCTCTTTGTGGTTATACTCACACATGTGGGGTACACAAAGTTCCAAAAATTTAATTGAATCAGTATTTGTGAATGTACTTCGTAAACCTAAAATACATCATGCAAATTCTAGTAATTTTATTATTATTTTTTACTTCTCTGACCAGAGGAGCAAAAACCATTAACTGACTTTGCTTATGATTAGCTTTCTTATTTTTTTAGTTAACTAATATTTAACTCTCACAATTTCATGTTGATCATGTTGTTCACAGAATCTAACAGAATACAACGCAAGGCTGCTTATATGATGGCTGTTTCTTATCCCAACACAGTGACTGGAGATTTGGCCATTTTTGTCTAAGTAGATGACTAGACTGGAAGGATTATAGTTTGGTTTGGACACTCTTTTCTTACCGAATCTGTGCTTGTCAGCTTCCCAAACTGGTCAAGTCCGAGGCCAAATCCCCATGAGACTGTGCACACATGTAAATGATATTTGTAAAGGCTCTCAGAGTTTATGGAAGTGAAATCCATAACAGCCTCTCAGCTGGGAACCTAGCCTTTTAGACGGATGTTGGTTGTAACCCAGTAATTACTTCTCTGGATTTCTCAGAGAACAGAGTATTCTCAAAGCTGGAAGCCATATGTTATTCGAAATCATGATTCTCAAACTTTGAATTAATAAAGTACAATTCGGGTAAACTATACCAATTTTGAAAAGGTATTAAATTATACGGTAAACACGAAAGGAAGTCAGTTATGGGAAGATTCAAGATATTGATCAGTAGCCAAACAAATGTATCTTTTTACTTTCTTCTTTAATAAAAATTTTGTGTTAACTGACAAAACTATGGGGCCAGCTTCTGTCAAAGAAGAAAGCATCTACAGAATTTAGGAAGCTCTAAAAAGAATGAAGTAGCTTTGTGTATATCCATGTGGAAGATCTTCACAATATATTACTATTTAAAAAAAAATTGACACAGGATATAGGTTTAAGATGTTACTTTTGATGTATAGAATGAATAGATAGATGATAGAAAGATATGCTCATATATGCATAGTATATTTTTTGAAGACACACAAGACATTGGAAAGAATGTCTGAGGATAAGGAGATTTGCTTTCTAAACATATGATTATCCATACTTTGCTGGGGTTTTTTTGAGGAAGATTAGCCCTGAGCTAACATCTGCTGCCAATCCTCCTCTTTCTGCTGAGGAAGACTGGCCCTGAGCTAACATCCATGTCCATCTTCCTCTACTTTATATGTGGGATGCCTACCACAGCAGGCCTGCCAAGCAGTGCCATGTCTGCACCTAGGATCCGAACCGGTAAACCCCAGCCCCCTGAAGAAGAGCGTGAGCACTCAACCACTGTGCCACCGGGTGGGCCGCAATACTTTGTATTTTATGCCATGTATATTCATCGACTCTACAAAAACATACTTTGAAAAAAAGAAAACAAAATACTCTGTACTATACAACTTAGGACCCAAAGAACCAAACTAAACCTATAAATTCCTGATTCAATGTTTAAACCAAACCTTGCTTCCTAAGGAAGTTGTCTTCTTTCCATTTCATCACACTGCCACTCAGGGCCACAAGCCTTTCTTAAACCATTTTATTGGTTTCTTCCCTAGTGTTTTTCCAAATCCATGTTAATTAGTGTCTGTTACCAATCACTCATGTTGTAGGAGTGATATAATCAAGTATATGGAAAAACAACGGACTCAATTAATGAAAGTGCTTTAGACTAACAGTAGGTTTTTGTTTTGTTCCAATTGATGTCAGAGGCTATATACAAAGGTCAATGAATCAATCACTCAATCAGTTTATAATCTTTTCACACATGCTACAAAAAGAAATGGTCAGTATTTCCATGTCTCATAGGATTTGCTCTGGATTATTCCGTGATGAAAACTTTGGTATTGTTTTTTTACACTTGGTGTTCTGCTTTGTAAGAATTCTCATTTTAAACAATCAAACTTGCTTCTAGTAAACATTTTATTTACTATTCTAGATTATTTACATATAATCCAAAGAAGATTATAATAGATAAATTAGCAAACCAAAACAAAAAACTAAAATTAAAAGGTCATTCAGATAAAATACAATCAGAACCAATATTTATCTGAATTTTAAAATAATCCTACTTTTGAGCAGCTGGTACCATATAGTGGAGACTATATTTTTACAAATGCACTCTCTCAAATTCATGATGTTATTTTTCCTCCTTTCTAGGTTCTAAAAGGTTATAATAAATTAGCTTCAATTTAACTGAATATTTCTGAAGAATTATTTTTTATTTTGTATATGTTCTCCATATTTATGTCAAATTGTTAATCCTTTTCTTTAGCTGAGGAAGATTGGCCCTGAGCTGACATCTGTTATCAATCTTCCTCTTTTTGCTTGAGGAAGGCTCTCCTTGAGCTAACATCTGTGCTAATCTTCCTCTATTTTGTATGTGGGATGCTGCCACAGCATGGCGGCTGATGAGTGATGCATGTCTGTGCCCAGGAACCAAACCCAAACTGCTGAAGTGGAGCATGCCAAACTTAACCACTAGGCCCAGGGGCCAGCCCTTTTTGTGTTATTTTTCTATCTCGTTAAGACCTCCCTTTTTATCAGATTTATCAGGCAGCTCTTAGTTTTATATCAGTTCCAAAGAGTATTTAACTTTGCTTCTCTAGCACTGTCCACCCTCAAACCCACAAGTTTTCTCTTGTTAGTGCTATCTTAATCCCTAGGTTCACACAGTAAACCTTCTTTGTTTTTCCTTCTGGCTGTTATGAGCTGATAAAGAAAATCACAATAGCTTTGGGATATTTCCAGTATAAATATGTGGTCTAAATTGTAAAGTGATAACCAACAGCAGAGAGCAAGTGGGGGCACGCTTATAAGGGGGATTTATAAGAATCTTGAAGGCTGATGTGACATATTTGACAAAATGTAGTTCAATATTCAGAACACTAAAAAAATAAAATTTTATTAGCTTATTTTGGTAATACAAATCACAAAGTCAAGTTCAACAAAATTTTAACGATTAAAAAACAGGTAGAGAGAATTTTTACTTCTGGGTGAGAAGTAGCAGTTAATGGTAGACAAATGTTTCCATTAAAACAGGAAAACCTGGATAAATTACATAAATCTTCTTCCATAGACAGCCTTAGAATGAATGAGTACTAGATGAGATAATGTTCCGGAGAGTGGAGAACATTTCTGTTCCCCCAACCCTGGGGACATTTGTTGATTCTGTGGGAAAGCTAATGATTGGGCTTAATCTTGAAAGAAAGCTTCTGTTGGAGGACAGGAAGCCAAAGTAGCAATTGTAGTGTTCATGCTAAGCTACAGTGACAATCTGGAAACTTCAGATTGACTTTCAGGAGCCAGTTGCTGACCCTGGGGCTCTTTGGAAGGCTAGAGAGTTGGCACTAGCCTTCTATAAAGGCAGAATGAAATCTCTCACAGTTTTACATAAGTTCAGAAAGTCACTCCTGTAAGAGGAGGAGGCTAGCCTGAACCTCATTGCCAATCTCCACCTCAAGACATTTGCAGGGTTTTAAAGGCATATTGGCAAAAAAGCTGGGCTAACAATTTTTAATATTCAGAGCTCAATCTTCTGCATAATTTCAAGACTGATGAGATAGATACCTGCCAGTTTCTCAACCTAAAGCCAAGGAGCTATATGCTAGAACAACAGAGTTGACCCAGAAGTAGAGAGGTTCAAACTAAATTTCTAAGGAAATCCACAGCAAGCTTATTCTCAGACTTAATTGATATGATAAGCAACTCAGAGACTCAGATTATTTGCCTAATAGAGGAAAAGGGAAACACTCTGGTAGAAGATAACATCATCTGGCGTCTCACTTCCTTTTGTACAGTGTTTAGACCGCAATCAAACGTTTCAACACTCAGAAAGTTACAAAAATGTGATTACAAATAAGGGTACAAAATTGCTAGCAACAAAGGCACAGTCAATCCAGAGCTTGTAGTTAGCAGTGGATGATTTTGCAGTAACTATAATTAATATGTTCAAGAAAATAGAGAAAAAGTGGGACAAAATAGATGAAAGTATAAACATAACATCAGAAAATCATCTATAGAATGAATCAAAATGATATTCTACAATGCAAAAAACATCATCGCTAAAATTAACAACCCAATAAATGAGTTCACCAGCACACTGGATGCATTAGAAGACAAAATTAGTAAAGTGATAAAGAAACCAATAGAACATATCTGAATTGAAGCACAGAGAGTAAAAAGCATGGAAACAATTGAGCAGAGGAAAAGTGTGCCACATGCTAGAATAATGTTATGTACATGTAATTGCAGTGCCAGAAAAACAGAGACAGAGTAAGACAGAAGCAACATTGAAGGGTTAAT
Organism: Equus quagga; assembly: GCF_021613505.1. Taxonomy (NCBI): domain Eukaryota; kingdom Metazoa; phylum Chordata; class Mammalia; order Perissodactyla; family Equidae; genus Equus; species Equus quagga. The sequence continues at coordinate 4,507 of NW_025796221.1, forward strand.
AGCCAAGGAATTTTTTAAAACTAATGAAAGATATCAACACACATATTCAAAAAGTTTGGAGATCCCAGAGAGGACTAAATAAAAGGATAGCCACACCTGGATACAAAGTAAACAAATTGCTGGAAACCAAAGACAGAAGAGAATCTTAAAACCAGTCAGAAAAAATCAAAAAGACACATTATTATCAAAGAAACAAAAATTACTAACTTGACCACAGGAAGATTGGAAACCAGAAGATAATATAATGACATATTTAATTGCTGAAAGAAAATAATTACCAAATTACAATTCCATACTCTGCCAAGATATGTTTCAAAATGAAGCTGAAACAAAGCATTTGCAGACAAAGACTGAGACACTGTCAGTATCCACTCTGAACCAAAGAAAAAAAGCTAAAGGAATTTTTTTTCAAGCAGAAACAACAAAGTTAAAAACCTGAAAGAGCAAGAGGGAGTAAAGAACAATAAGTGAGTAAATACGTTAGTAAACATAAATGCATATTGACTATATGAAACACTTACTGTTATGCCTAAACTACATGTGGAATTAAAATGCCTGACAACTATAACTTAAAAAGTCAAAGTATAGGTAAATGAGCTGCAAGTAGCTAAAATTTTATTGGTATCCAGCATTGGCAGCTACCTTTGTCATTATCCCCAGGTTATTCTAAACTTCCTCCAGCACCCTGCCCAATGCCCTTTCCCTGTAAACCCACGCCGATAGATGGACCTGCTTTCTATTCGTAAGGAATATTCTGGCTTTTCCATTTTGGTAGTTACCCACAATCAAATATAGACTGTTCAAAAATATCCGTTTTTCTTTAGAAATGAAATATGGAACAAATGAATTCTTTATACTGAAGTAACTTACGATGTACCTTTTCATTGTGAACTCTTAGTGGGTTCTGTTTCTTCACCCTGAGTTAAAGCCAGACATTCCTCAAATCAGTATTGACCTTCTTGATGTAGTTTCTAGACTTTTCACCTTTTTGTTTTTTCCCCTCACTTGTGTATTACCAATCTTTCATATGTTCACAGGGTTTGGCTTGAGTAGGCTACTCCATAGCCTCTGAAACTCGGGAGCAATTAATGTATAAGCCTGTACAGATGGTGTCAAGTGATGTTAGGTTGTCTTGATCCCAAAGGGAAGATTTCAGAATGTAGCAATGTTTTTAAGGAAGGCTCATGAAACTTTGTGGAGTTCAAAAGCAATGTGATTATTTTTTTAGAGAACTGAAGAGGGATCCAAACTTAAGGGCCTAGATGTTGCCTCTGCATATAGAAAAAAATCATAGTTTGAAAACAGTTTATAGAGCTTATCCCAAGAATGGAGATAAATGTATTCTTCTGGAATATGTTTTCCCCTGCTTTTTTTTTTGTTCACTTTTTCCTCTTGCTCTTTCAGTACCAATGAAGCTTAAAACTGGATTTAGTTTTGATTTTTTAATATAATTATTCCACTTATAGACTTTAATTCAATACATTAAATGCCATAGATAAAGATTTAGTATAATTTTGATCAGGAAAAAGTATTTTTTTAAAAATTCAGGGTGTTGAATAATTTAGTTTCAAGAATTTTGCACTTGCCTGAATTATGTAAATGATGATCTTGCCATTGTCCTGAATGACCCTGATCATAAGTAAAATAATGTTGAAAAAATAAATACCAAGTATGTAAAAGGAGAAAGAAAAGAACATCACATATCTAAAACACATTTTCAAAATGCATACATGAGCAGAGGAAATTGTTTCAGGAAAGTTATTTTTTAGATTTAATTTTAATAATTTTCACTTACCTCATTTCCTTCCAATAATAAGGAAACTAATTTCCATACATTTACTATATTTCTTAACATGCATATTACATTCTTGGAGGGAAGATTTGTATGTTGTTGTTTATGAACTAATGCAATCTCATTATGGTGGCAGTTGAGAATTGTGTCTTGAATGTGACCAAGACGGTACGACTGTTTTGAGAAGAATCAGAAGTTAGGTCTCTCAATTCATTTCTCACTTAGCTATGAGCCGGGCTTAGGAGTAGGATGAAAACTGAGTCTATGATATGAGAATGGGGTGAGATGCCAGAGGCTTAGATCTCATGGAGACAGAGAGAGACAGGGACAAAAAAATGAGATGGCCTCAGGACGAGGAGAGGATCAGAGACGGATTCTTTCAGATATGTCAGAAGTGGGAAGGCAGGAGACATAAAACTGAATTGGCTTCACTTTAAAAATTGTAGTTTGGGGCTGGCCCCTTGGCCGAGTGGTTTAAGTTCGTTTACTACGCTTTGGCAGCCCAGGGTTTCACCTGTTCTGATCCTGGGCAAGGACAGGGCACCACTCATCAGGCCACGCTGAGGCAGCATCCCACATGCCACAAGCAGAGGCACTCACAGACAGGATACACAACTATGTACTGGGGGGCTTTGGAGAGAATGATAATAGTAAAAAAAAATTGTAGTTCTAGTATCGTATTGTCTAAGATGCACTAAAACTTCTAAGTGTTTTACTGTGGTTTTATTCTAAGTTTTCCTATAGCAAGATGGCATGTCCTTTTAGAAATCAACTACTCAGCAAACATAGATCATTATGATGAATAAATACGAAAATGACAATCAAGCTCTGTAAGTTTGGGAGCTATAAACCAATCAGAAGATAACAGAATATGAAGTAGAACGTCTTCTTTCTTTTCCTTCCCCTTTCACGGCAATCTGAGTTTGAGGAACAAAAAAGCTTCCTTTCAGCAGGCGGCTGGTTCTGTTACCAGTTGTTGATTTGAAGAGAACGGAAGATATGAATAGATAGCTTGAGTAAGGAGACAGAGGTGAATAGCATGAATATTTTGAAGGCCTAATCAGTTTTGAAAATGTATACATAAGATTGTGCCAAAGGATATTTTTATTGTTATTTTGCCATATTATATAAGGGATGGAGAGACTTTAAATATTTTTTTTTTTTTTTTAGTTTTAACAGTAAGACCAAAAAATATGCCACATCAAAACTTGCAGTAATTATTTTACTTGGCAGAGTCAACCCATAAGGAATGACAGTCTTCTTTAAAAAATGTGCAACCTATTTTGAAGAAAATATGGTTATCATTAATCTTACTTTTTATATTCCTCCAATCTTTTATCTGGTTCAAGTACTGAATTTAAAATTTCTTTTTAGTAAGTTTACTGCAAATGTGCCAGAATTTGACATCTGTAACCCTTAGTAGATGCTATGTTAAGAAAAACAAAGTGTTCTTTTAATTAGGTATGATTTCAGACCCATAAACAAAACAGTGAAGTAATTTTTTCCCTCTGCTTCCCAGGAATGGATGTTCACCCAGACCAGTAGTTCTCAAATAGGTTGGTATATTAGACTTGACAATCACTTGGGGAACTTCTATAAATTGTAAATCCTTCTTTTCTCCCCCTAATAGTCTTTCCAGCTTCTTTCCAACTATTTAGCTAGATCCTATGTTAAGAACAATTGCCAGGCATTATGCTATGTCCTGGGGCTACAAAGTCCAGAAACACTTACTTTTGCCTTCAAGGACCTTCTATTTTTCTCCAATTCTGACTAGAAAATCACTGCTATGATACAGTGGGATGAGTGCTATGATTGGTAAAATGTACTTTATGGAATCATAATCGAAAACAAACAGGCTCAGGAAAGCTTATCAGTCGAGGTGACATTTGAGTCAAGAGTTGAAAGATGACCAGAAGCTAACTAGATGTTAAAATGGTTTTTATGTGTGAGGGTGTATGTATTTATGGGTGCGGTTTTAGTTTGGAGATTGTTACAGAGAACGTTCCAAGCAAATGTGCATTCAAAGCATATGCAAAAGTACGAAGGAGAGAAACTGATATATTAAGTACGTAGCTGTAGTTTGGGAAAATGGTACATGATGAATGAAGTGGGAGGAGATGCTCAGGAGGCAGGATTATGAACAGCAAAAATAAGGAGTTCAGCCCTTATCCTGAAAGCTTAGGGATGACTTTATGCAATGATGAAGCAATCGTATTTGGAATTTTGGAATATTACAGATAACAGAGAAGCAAGGCTAGGGTCAGTGAGAGGCTAATGTACTAATCCGGATAAGAAATTATGGTAGAAAAAATTAATATCATGAAAGAGGTAATGAAGAGAAGACAATAGAAACAAAATATTGAACCAATACTTACCTCAATTGGATGTATACAAGATTTTAATAAGGTCTTTTAGATACATTTTAAACTGTCTACCTCCCAGAACATTTTCATTGACAGTTTGTAACACACAGCATTTTACTTCATACAATATTTATAATTTATGTTGATTCCTCTTTACTGAATCATTACGATAAACATATTAATGTTTTTCCTTAAGAAATCACTTCCCTTGATTCCTCAGCCCTCTCCAAGCACTGCCTCATTTTCTGTTCCTTCCAAAGACAAATTTGTCAAAAAAATCTTCTATTTCTGCTTTCGTCATTCTCTTACTTTTCATCTTCTTGTCAGTCTACTCTTGGCTTTTTCTCCCAATACTGCTCTTGTCAAGGCCCACAATAACACCTCTGTACGAATACTCAATGGGCGCCCTTCTGCCTTTCTCCTTCTTCTTGTCCTACCATTGATCAACATATCCATCCACTGTTTTTTTCTTGAGACACCTGCTTCCCTTGAAACTATGATCCTGGTTTCTCTTCCATCTCTATTGCCACTCTGTCTCAGCCTCCTTTCCTAACTCCCCCTCTTCCAACTAATCGCCAGCTACTGAAGTTCTTCAGGATGCGTATCCCTTCTTTCCTTTCTCTAACATGTCTCCTAATCTAATCATTTTATAATTTCAAAAGACATCAATGTGGCAATGCATAACTTATATCTACTCTAGTTAGAGCTTCTTCTCTGAATTCCAAATTCCTGTGTCCAAAAATCTATTTGATATATCCACTTATATGTTTGTAGAGACCCCAAGAGTTACCAAGTCCAAAATTGATCTCTTGATTTTTCTGTTGATTTTTCTCCCAGGCATTCTTATTTTATTAAATGGTACCGTCGCCCAGTCACTTACTCAAGCCAGGAACCTGGCCATCATCCTTAATTCCTTTCTTTCCTTCAATATTATACCTTCCATCACCAAGACCTGTCATTCTATCTTCAAAATATATTTTAAAAGCATCATCTTCTCTTCACATTCATTGCCACTACCTTTGCCACCAAGATTTCTCACCCAGATTGCCCCAGTAGCTTAAAAACTGGTCTTCTTTTTCCTTTTATAGTGGACAGTATGCCAGAAGTTCCTACCTCTGCTCCATTAACAGAACGTTTTAGTCTTTGCACCTACTCTCCGCTTTTATTAAAAAATGGTAGTCTTTGTCTTCATAAACAGAAAATAACACCTGCCCTTGCCTTCTCCTTTGTAAGGTGGAAGGAATGTTCTCTCTCTCTTCTTAATTCTGCCTTCATAAGCATCACCACATATTCTTTCTCACTTGGATGGAATACACATAAATATATTAAAGCATGAAATCAAATAGATAAAGATTAATTTTTACACTCTTTTTTATTGTTATAGTGAAGCATTTTAGTTTTAAAAAATTTTGGAACAAAAAAATATCATTTACTACTAAAGATAATTACTTTTAAGATGTTGCCAGAGTTGTAGTTTTTCCTGTGCATATACTATTTCACTCAAATGGATTCATGCTATATTTTCTTTGTAGTAACCTGTTGTGTAACATATTATTTTATTATTCTTCTGATGACTCTGTCAGATTCCTTAGTAAAAATGTATTAAAACATTTTCTGCCTGAATATTATTCTAATAGCCATAATCTAACCATTCTTTTGAGGTCTGACATGAAAGTTGTTTCCATTTTCCACTATTGTAAATGAATCTATAGTAAACATTTTAATATGTGTGTACTGTGATTCTCTGTTGATTTCCTTTGAATAAATTACTGTAAGCTGAATTCCTGGGCCAAAGCTTTGGCATGTTTCTAGTTCAAAATGACCTCTAGAAAAGCTGGCTCTATTTATGCCTTTCCCACCAGAGCATGAGGGCACCCGGATGCACTGCCAGGCTAAGAGTGAGGGGAAAGAAACAAGGAAAACCACATCTTGCAAAAAACATTACTAAGGTTGCTATTATAAAACATTTCATAACTTCTGTAATGTGGGTAACTTTTCTATTATTAATACCCAATTATCATAAAAGTTGTTAATTGTCATATTAAGTTGTGGTGGTCACAAGCCCATAGATTTCATTGATAAGTATTAGGAGAAAATGTCTAAAACTCATGAGAAACAATAGTATTCTACTAAGAAGACGCTAGTTTGTACAAGTCTCAGCTTGTGACTTAATCTAGATTTGGTAGTTCTTTGGAAATTTGCCGATAGCTGAGAAGTTAAATCTCATGTTTTTGGTGATAAGTGATAAAAATAAATTCCAACAAGTATTTTCTAAAATACGAAAGATCATTTCCCCTTCACGTTATATGAAATACTCCATTTAAATGTTTTATGGCTGGGAGGATAAAAGAAGTTGATAGTAATTTTTTAGGTCACCCAGGTATAAATAAAGGATACTCAAGTATGAGAAGGACTAAATAAGGCCTTGACAATTTTTCATAACTAATATGTATCCTCATATGCTTCTTATAGTTTGAAGAGTGATTTATGTTTTAAGAGAAAAAATTTTGCTTAAAAGACAGAAGAATCAGAAATTAGAATAAAAGTTTTCATGGCTCACATTCCTTTACCTGGATCAAGGAAACCTGTTTAGAAAAAGCAATGAAAGCAGGTACAAAGAGGCTACTGCTGCACAGGATGGGAGCAACATCTACAGCCAGAGATGGGGAGGCAACTACAGAAATCTCCAGCACATTTCATCTCTTGTTTTCAGAGGACGTCTGAAATATTATTAATCCTTTTGGTACCCAGGAACGCAATTTTACCTACCTGTGTATATTAAAACATCTCCCATGCTGCCCATCCAAACCTCACCCTCTCCATGGAGCATGGACTCTCCCGTTACTCTCCTGTGTTATCTTGCACTTTGTCCGCTGACTTAGCACAGAAGTCCCCAACCTGTCACACATCGTTGTACATTGTGGTAGCTTTTTCTTGGGAGAAGTCTGAGTCTCCCTAAAGTCACGTGCATTCTTATTACCACATTCTCCTGCCCACTGCAACTGCTCCAAAGAGTGAACACATAATTCATGAAAGACCCATATAAAAATCGCTCTTTCTTCTGTAGTTTCTGGACTGGGATTATCAGTGACCATGTTCCATACACTCAGAGAAAAAACAAAAACAAAAAACCAGGAAGAACTAGAGCTTATTTGCACTGAGTTTCCAGTCCAGTTCCTAAAGCTCTGGTCTGTAGCTCTTTTTTTTTTTTTTTTTTAAATTTAGGAGCTATTTGAATATATTTGCTAGTATAAAAACAAACAATCTTATTACTTTTTCAATTTATTATTAGTTAGCTTTTTATTGTTTACCAGCTAATGAATCTTGAATAACAGACACGTGAACATAAAAACTAAGAAATTTGGTTAAAAAAAGTAACGTGTAACATTCAAGTAGATAATGTGAGAGCATAACATTTAAATTAATTTTTTTCTGGCTCCTATTTGTATTGATTCATAATATTGAGAGAAATAGTATAGTGCATTAAATTTAGTATCATCTTGAATTCTGAATGTGTTCTGTACACAGACCTGACAAGCAATTATTATTATGAATAAAAAACAATTGCAATATTTGTGGAATAAAATTCTATAGGTATGTGAATTTTCAAGGATCCTATATTTGTGATTGGGCTTGTGTTAGGCGATCGGCTTCATAACAGGGCCATGGTTTTTCCTAAATGCAGTTGTTCAATAACAACACACTGTTAGGAACCAAATAATCTCTCAAATCCCAAAATGGTAAAAACATGCAGTGATTTCAAAGGAATGTTTCTGTGTGAAATGTTCCTCTTTCTGAAGGAAGGCAAAAGGGCATCTGACGCTCCCAGAATTGTGTTCAACCTGCTGTTGATTAGGGGCTTTTTCACTTTACCAGTATAAAGAATGAGCAGGAAGACAGAGCAGGAAGCCAAGTTCTTGTACATGGGAAGGGCTAGTATACCCAGGATCTGATGGTGGGTAGCTAGTATGAAGTGACTTTGAAGGAGAACTGAAATAAAACTTGCAAACTCTTAGACATTTTCCTGTGACTAATAATGACAAGCAGATGTGTACAATGAAGAACAGCTTGAGAAGATTCTGAGACCACTGTTTTCCTCCAAATGTCTTGTTTACAGCCTTATTGTCTAGGAATGACTATTCAAGATGAAGAAAAATTGTACTGATTCACAACTGGAAACGGTACAACTTTGATTTGGGAGAAATTGTTGAAAAGTAGTCAATAAAATTTTGAACAAACAAATGTATTTATTTCAATCATCACTCATTAAATATAATCTATGCAAAATACATCTGATTAGGAGCCATAGGGTTACCAAGATAAAAAAAAAAGGCAGCACTTTCTCTAAAATTTGTAGAAAGGATGGCATGAATACATAGCTTTATGTTTGCTGAATGAATTAATGCAGGAGAGATATAAAGTTGGCTATAATGTGTGACAAAAGAGACGTTCCACCAAAGCAGTATGTGAGATCAGAAGAGGAGGGGATGATTGGCTGGGCAAGTCTAGATGGGCGACACGATGTGGGATTTGAGCTGAGTCTTCAACATGAGGAAGAAAGAAATGTAAATATCACATCCAGCATATCTAAGTCAGGAGTAATACAATTAGGTTGATATATCCAGTACTTGTCAAGGTTTAGTGTAAGGTTATGTTAATATTGAAGGGTATTTTGTACACCTGAATAGAAGTTTAAACTTTCTTCTAAGGTAATGTGAAAACATTCAGTCTCTGAGCAATGAAGTGATGTTTTCAGAGTTGGGCTTTAGGAATTAATACGAGTTAATATTTCATACATGAAATAAGACAAAGAGACACTAAAAGTAGGATGCTCTGTTGGGAAATTGTTGCTATAGTCCAGAATATAAATTACCAGGATCTAAAGATTAGTAATGGGGCTCAAGGCCAGATTCAGGGAAAACAGAAAAGAGCCTCAGCAAACTGGAGGACAGAGCTAGAAATTAGTGTCACCATTAAGAGCACCTAAAAGACTTTATGGGCACCCATGTGTTAAAGATACCACGAGACTTTTCAGCCACATTTCTACTGAGAAGAAATAATATTATGAAGAGCACAGTTTTAAATAGGAAAAATAATAATGAAAACCAAATTTACATACCCAAATTAGGCAAATTAAAAATATATTTTTGTCTTTTGATATCAGCAGTTTTCCAGCTGGATGTCTAAGTGCGTCATGAGGGACCTGAAAATAAAACTCCATCTCTTCATGAAGAAAGGCAATGTGTAAGGCGTCCTGAAGTCACCAATCAAGATAATCATGTTTAAGATGTCGTTTATATCAGATTAAAACAAGGCAGCCATGCATTCCCTCACGTTTGATGTGTTGAAATTCTTGAAGATTATCGAGTTGGTTGGTGCTCTTAATTTTGTTTTCTGATTGAAATTGAACAATTTTAACATATTAAGGAGCTGATTTTTCTAGCTGAAAATGAGATTAGTTAGCATTTGTGAAGGTGTTGCCTTTTCCCAGATGCCTTGAGATTGTTTTTTAGTAGAAGGCATGTATTAGTACATAATATTAATAGGTATGTTTGATATGAATCCATCAATCTTATAGTGAAGTTGTGGCCTCTAACGACTTATGTTAAATAAAAATAAAACTCACATACTTCTGAAAATAAGATAAGTAAGTATGCAAATTTTTATCTTTATATTTACATAGTACTATCCTTTTCAAAGTAATTTCTTTGAGTATAAAGGAGATAAAGTCCAGGAAAGTACCTTTGCTTACATCCAGGGTCCACCTCTGATCCTGTACACGGTGACGTCTCCTGGGCAGGAGAACACCCCTAATGCCTGAGAATATCCTGCCACCCACTAGTTAACTTCTGTTGTCAGAATTGGTTCCTTTTGCTCAAAGCATTAATTTTTTATAAATAGTCTATCATATGATTGAGTTTAGACTAAAAGCTATACTATGTGGATTCAAATTTTATTTCTGCTCCTTGCTAATCTGGGCAAGTTATTGAAACTGTCTGTGATCTAGTTTCCTCGTTTCTAAAAGAGAGATAAAAATCCTACTCACCTAATAGAAGCGTCAGGAGGATTCGTACAAAGTGCTTAACAAGCTCGATTGCATAATGGGTGCCAAGGAGAATTACCTATTTTTAAAACCATTCTTGTTATCATATAACTTCTGGGTTACTAGAAATACTAGAAATGTCAGTAATTGCTTGTAAGTACAAGAAGGAAAGTCATAGGAAAGCTGTTTCCCAGTGTGAGTTCATTGAGCAAAAATATATGAAGTATAACCAAGTGATGAGCAAGAAAGGTGGAAACATTTATTAGAACAAAGGCAGAGGACGATCACAGAACAGTGGAGGAGGCAGTGAGTAGAGGATCAGGGAAGCTAGGAGAACGAAACGAAGGATTTGTCTAGTGCAGATGCTGGAGAACATTTTGGGAAACAAGTCTGAGAATTAGAGATGAGTGTTGAATTTCTCCTTCTGCAAGTTCCTCTTTTGTGCAAGCGCATGTCTACTTCTTTAAGGAGGTCTACACAGGCTCCTAGTCAAAAAAATGGATTCACTTAGAGAGATTACACTTTAAGTTATTACTCCTAATTTACGCTTTATTGTAATTCCATTTCTTATGCCAGCCCTTGTGTAAGGCAATGGGAGCACACATGTGACTAAAACATAGATCTCTTTCTCAATAAGGAGTTGTCAGTGTTTTATGTAACACAAGCTGTGGGATGTGTAAGAGAAGGAAGAGCAACAAAGTATGATATATAGTTGTGTAGTGTGGGCAAAGGAAGTAGAAAGAAGAAAAGGAAAACCTTGTGGTAAAAGGAAGAAATTAACTATTAGAGGGATATACTAAGAGAAGGTCTTTTAGGTCTAACAGGAGGGAAAAAACGAGAAAAACAGCAATAATAACTGAAATCATCGTAGACCAGAATCAGTGATGAGTAAGTGAGGCAGTGAGGAGGGCCATGGAAGTTTGAAAGCAATGTTGAGGCTCTGTTACATGTCATGATTTACACTTTCCTTCCCATTTACATATGTATTCTTTTAGCAATGTCTTTTCAGTGATACACGCACAAAATCAATTTAAAAACGTTTTTCTGATTATAAACGTCAATGTTAGAAAATTTATACAATACAGAAAATTGTGAGGGGATTATAAAACACCTGTAAAACTATCTTGTCAATATTTTGAAAAATAGTCTTCCAAAACTTTTACAATCATTATAAATAGATTCCATAAGAATTTATTCATAAATTCAATATTGAGACTTAGTAGATGAAAAGCCCAGTTCTAAACATCACGGATGTAGCTGCGAGAAAAACATACAGGATCCTGACCCTCATGGGGTTTATATTCTAGTGCGAGGAGGAGAACAAACAGTAAACATTAAACATTATGAATATATCAACTTTGTAGTATGCTTGAGGGTGACAAATGTTATGAGAAAAAGAAAATACATGGGATAAAAGAGATTTAAAGTCCCAGGATAGAATCTGTTTGCAATTTTAGATAGCGTAGTTAGGGAAGGTCTCATTGAGAAGATATTTGAGCAAATTCTTGAAGATGAACAATATTTTATATGTCATAAATCAGGATACTGTGTACCATGCATATTATATATTATACTGTATAAATAGGCTTAAACAATACAATCTCCTTTTAAAATTTTATGTAGTACAAATTTTTGTCAAATGCATTTGAAAAAGCTGTCATAATTTTTAATCTGAACATTCAGGTTATTAAAAAATGTTTTTTTGTGATTATATAAGGTGTTAATGTTAGGGGGGAACTGGGTGAACAGTAAACAGAAACTCTGCATTCTCTTTTCAACTTTTCCACAAATCTAAAATTACTTAAAAAATAAATTCATTAGAAATGTTTTTGTTATTGTAAGCAGTGTAAAGATGTTCACACTCACAAAGCGTTGTGCTTAAATACTATTATAATCTTAGGAGTTATTAGGTCTGTGTACCTAAGATTTTAAGCTCTTGATATAATTTTCGGACAGAATGTGCCGGCAATACTCCCATGCACTTCCACTTTCACCAAAATTTATTATTATTGTTTTTAGCTTTGCCCAAATTTAGTATTATGTTCTGAATATTTGCCCTTTTGAGATGGTTGTGTCAGGGTTTTGGTTTAGGCAGAATGGGACTGAGAAAACTCTGAGTTTCCTGCTGCCACGGAGAGTAGTGAGCATGAATATAGACCTTTGTTCCCGAGGAGGGCCAGTGGGGTAGTACAGCAGCAGCGGCTTGGGCCAAATGGCCAGAGAGGGGGTGGGAACATATACACCTCAGGGCGTGCTGATGTGGACAAACGATGAGAGCTGAGCAGCAAACAGATCCAACTACATCCAAATAGCAATTGTCTCCAATTTCCGTGTGTACACAGCAATTCAGTCCCTTTCCTCCATACCTTGCTATTACTGCACGTGCCCCTGGAGCTACAGACTATGCTGGATATGTAAGGAGCAAGTGGAAGAAAACATCTGCCTTCAAATCTAAACATCTTGAGAAGATTTAAAATTGATCAAAATTAAATTTTCTGCCTTCACACAGAATGTGACTAGAAATAGAGACTGTCATCAGTAAGAAAAATAAATTCTATTTCTTGGACACCTGAGTTGGAGGCTTTAAAACGTCATACAAATAAAACCTCCTTTAGAAATGATGTTTCAAATTTAGCCACAGCTCTGAAGGTGCAGATACCTGAAGAAGACTGCTCCCTCAGCCCCATCGCTGGCATATCCAATGTCTGATAATAATTTCCAAAAAGAAGTGAATTATTGTTTTCTATGTCTGATTGCCTATATGCAAATTATATGGTATTAACCTTACTTTAATATACTGGCATTCCTTCTCTAGTGCTGAAAGCCTATGAGACTTTTGAATTACTAGAAATAAATATAAAGCCTTTGACTAATACACAAATATCTTCAAAGCAGGACTTACATATATGCAAAAGGGATGGATTTCTATAAAATATTTAGTTCCAGCCAGGTGGAAAATTATGAATTCAGTATGTGAGTCGTGTTAAGTACAAAATTACAGAAAGATTCTCTAATTTGGGGTCCATATCAAAGGTCGGCACTTTTCTTTCTGTAAAGGATCAGGTAGTAAGTATTTTAGGTTTGTGGGCCATGCAATTTCTGTCGTAATTCTTCAACTCTGTTTTTGTATCGTGAAAGAAGCTGTAGACACTACATAAACAAATGTACATGCCTGAGTTCCGATACAACATTATTTACAAAAACAGATAGTAGGCTGGATTTGGCCATAATTCGCCCATCCTTTGGTCTACACTCAAATTAGATTGAGTAATTTTTTGGTTTGGTAGAACTCTTATAATTACATTCAAGATTATATTATTTTTCTATTTAAGGGAACACAGTGGGTTAACTGTCCTATTTCTCTAACCTATGTAAAGCCATCACTATAAACACAAAGACAATGAAGGGCTGAGGAGATTATCTAAACAATTCAGGAATGAAAAGTATTTCTCATTTGAAGAATGTTGTAGCGTAAACGGTGTTAATTTTTGCTTCAGTCTTTCAGTGCTCTTTTTTATTAATTTTTCTGATGCACTTCCTGTGCTTGACAATGAAACTGGTTAGAGATAATTGTTATAGTAAAACAAGATCCATGTGTTTTATTTTCTCTTCATGCTCATTTTTCTAAAGATCTATTTACACTGCTACTAAGAAGGTGGTGAATCTGGAGAGCAACTTTGGGTCTCCGGAGATAACAATTTAGCTACATATGGTTTTGGCAGGTCATTTGATAGCTGTGTTCATGGACGGTGTCACTCTAAAGGGTGTGAGAGATGATCATTTTATTGGAGTAAAAGAGAAGCAAACAGAAATTGTGGCTCAAATAATTGAAACTCGATAATTGAAGGTGTTTAATGAACTTTAGGAAAAATTTAATTCAGCTCTCCTAGAGCAGAATAAATTAGTAATTTAAGTTCTTTTAACCAAACAATGTATTGTTTTGCCACATAAGGAAAAAATCTAGATTGATTTTTATGATAAAGCCTTAGCCTTAGAAACAGTTTCTGAAGTTGGGACTACTTTTCAGGAATAATTCATTCAGGAAGTACTTATTAAAATTCCTTCGAATGAGGTGGATCCTTAATTTAAACAGTATTTTAATAACAGTGTTTATTGATCCTGTTTCTGTTCAGTTTTTTTTTTAATTCTCAAGAAATATTTCTTAGATGTTTTCAAGCTGATGGTTCTCATAAACCAGTTGTAGGTTGTAATTATAGAATTGTTTATCTTTCATGAAGTTCCATAATTACCTTCTATCTTTCAGACTTTTCTGTGTTTCCACAATTTTTTTTGAGATTTCTTAAAAGTTTAGAAATGCATTAGTTAATTGCTTTATCGCTAAATGTGGAAGTCATCTAGCAGTCTAATTCACATATGGTCCAGTTCACCAAGTGTTGTTTTTGGAACCTAAGTTTGTTAGAAAATTACTAGTCTTTTCTCATCATAGTGTGTAGAAATCTCATCAATGAATATTTCTCAGATGTTTTGTAAGACCCTTAAAGACCCCACAGAAATGAAGACAATGAGCCTATTTTCAATAAAAATGAATAAAAGCTTAAAATTTTAAGAAACATTATTTTCAGTGTTTAGAGATGAAAAGAAATACCTGTTCAGATGAGTATAAAAAGAAATCTCAATAAATAAATTTCAGCTACCATTTCCCTTTGGACAATTTATTTTTGGTGTATGTGTGAGTTTGTGCACATTGTATAGCAATGACACTAGCTGTAAGATATTTCATCTTAAATTCTTTTTCTGTTACTTATGATAGATCTGTGTGCATTCCATCAACATTTTCCCATATGGCTCTTCTTATGATTAGCATTTTCCAGTTGGTTGTTCCTATTTAAGGTTGCAGTTCAGATTATGAAATGTAGTTAACATAAATAAATTAAATGGGAGAGGTCTTGCACTTTCAGGAAAAATGGAGTAATAGGAACCACATTTACTCTCTTGGCTAAAACAATTTAAAAAGAAAGAAAGAGAGAGAGAGAGGGAGAAAGAAAGAAAGAAAAGAAAGAAAGGAAGGAAGGAAGGAAGGAAAGAAGGAAGGAAGGAAGGAAGGTAGGAAGGAAGGAAGGAAGGAAGGAAGGAAGGAAGAAAAATATCCAAAGACTCATTTTCAAGACACTGGGCATCAGGTACTGAATAACAATGATACCTGAGAGACAGGAAACAAGTGACACGAACTCTATGATTGCCTTAGCATTCTGTCCTGAGAGACTTTTTAGGTTACAACGCAGGGAGGGAGAATCCAGGTGGAGCCTGGCCAATGCATGGAGGTGGTGAGATGGAGATGAGTGTCAAGGAAGACTAAGAAGGCTAGAGTTCACAGGGCAGAGGGCCAGAGAGGAGAGAACTGCACAGAGAGAGAGCTCCAGATATCTGCAGAGGGCCCTCTTGAGTATTCAGCAGAGTATTGGTCAGCACACGCATATGAGAAAGCTAATAGAGACCAGAGAAAGAACCACCTGAAAGGATTAGAGGGCATAGTACCTCACATTCACACAAGGCCTGGAATAACACCTGTTCCCATCAGCCAGATTGGAAAACCTCGTAATTCACTGGGCATTGGTAATGGTACTCAGGAGAGTCATGCCTAAATAGCAGGGAGTAATTAACCCCAGACTATACACAGACCTGGCCCTGCCTAGAAAATCTTAAAAGCTGGTTCCAAGTAACTCAACTACATCCTAAAACAAAGTTCAAGAATATTCATAGGAATAGAAAATATCCAGCAACCAACAAAGCAAAATTTACAATGTGAGGGAACCAATCAAATTATCAGGCATGCAAAAATACAGGAATCTATAGTGAGTAATAAGGAGAAAATTCAATTAATTGAACTGACCCAGAACTGGCACAAATTTAGAATAGTGGAGGGCATTGAAAGAGTTAATACAATTATATTTCATATGTTCAAAAAGTTATGGAGAGACATGCAAGATATAAAAAATAAATCAAATTTCTAGAGATGAAAACCATAATGTTTGAAATGAGAAATGCCATGCATGGATCAAATTATACATTGTAGAAGAAAGGGTTAGTGAACACGAAGACAAAAAAAAAAAAAATAGGAACTCTCTAAAATGAAACACACAGAGCAAAAAAGAATAAGAAAAATAAAAAGAACGACAGTGATCTGTGTGACAACTTAAAAGCAGCCTAATATATGTAATTAGAATCTCAGAAAGCAAGAAACAGAACAAATCATTGATGACTGAAAAAATTCAAATCTCATAAAAATTTTAAACCCAGAGATTCAAGAAACTCAACCAATCTTAGGAACAAGAAACATGAGGAAAACCACCTCAATGCACATCAGAATCAAATTTTTCAAAAGCAATAATAAAGAGAAATCCTTAAACGAGTGATAAACAGGGGGAAAAGTACATATTATATGCAGAGCAAATAAGAAACAAGACAAGCAAGAAAACAGTGAAATAAAATGGTTAGAGTACTATAAATTAAAAACTGTCAACCTAGAATTGCATGTCCAGCAAAAATATTTTTCAAAAACAGATAAAATAATGATCTTTTCAGACAGAAAAACTCAAACAATTTATTGCCAGCAGATCTGCACTGAAAGAAATGTTATAAAAAGAAAAATGATACCAGATGGAAAAATAGAGCTACACAAAGGGACAAAGAGCGCAAAAAATAGTTACTACATGTTTATTTTATTTTATTTTATTTTGAGGAAGTTTAGCCCTGAGCTAACATCTGCTGCCAATTCTCTTTTTGCTGAGGAGGACTGGCCCTGAGCTAACATCCATGCCCACCTTCCTCTACTTTATATGTGGGACACCTGCCACAGCATGGCTTGCCAAGCGGTGCATAGGTCCACACCTGGGATTTGAATCGGTGAACCCCAGGCTGTCAAAGTGGAACATGTGAACCCAACCGCCATGACACCAGGCAGCCCCACTACATGTTTAAATAGATGATAATTTTCTTATTATTTCAACTTCCTGAAAAGAATACTGACTTTTAAAACATATTTAGAAAGAAAAGTAGAAAGTACTTTGAATCAAATGACAAGTAAAATAAACAAAAATCTGTGAGATACCACTAAGCAGCACCTGGTGGGGGAATTCAGACTACTCAACTCCACTATTAGAAAAAAGAAAGTTCTTAAGTCAATTACTTCAGCTTCTACCTTAGGAAACTAGAAAACCAAGATCAAATTAAAACTAAATAAAGCAGAAGAAAGACAATAATAAAGATGAGTGGAAATCAATGAAATATAAAACAGGAACACAATATGGAAAATCAATGAAAGCAAAAGCTTATTCTTTGAGAAATTCAATAAAATTGATTGATGGCTAGCTAGATTTATTAGGAGAAAAAGAGAGACAACAAAAATTACCAAAACTGGGCATGAGAGAGACAACGTGACTAAAGATATTTAAAGAATAATAATGGAATATTTTGAACATTATGCCAATAAATTTGAAAATTGTATGACATGGATAAGTTCCTTGAAAGACACAAACTACCAATTCTCACTCAAGGAGAAATAAACAGTCTGAATAGCCCTATATCTATTAAAGGAATTGAATTTGCAGTTAAGTTCTTCTTTCAAAGAAAACTCCAAGCCCTGATGAATTCATTGGTGCATTCGACCAAACACTTAAGGGAGAAAAAATGATTCTACACAAACACTTTCTAAAAACTGAAGAGAAGAGAATTTTTC
Source organism: Equus quagga (assembly GCF_021613505.1). Lineage (NCBI taxonomy): Eukaryota > Metazoa > Chordata > Mammalia > Perissodactyla > Equidae > Equus > Equus quagga. Next base: position 22,401 of record NW_025796221.1, read on the forward strand.
CCAACTCATTCTGTGAGGCCCGTATTACCATGATACCAAACTCAGGCAAAGAGATTACAATAAAAGAAAACAATAGACCGATATCCTCCATGAGCATACATGTAAAAGTTCTTAACAAAACTTTCACAAATTGAATATATCACGACCAAGTGGAATTCATCCCAGAATGAATGAGATGCGTGGGATGAAGGGTTTAACATTCAAAATTAAATCCATGCAATTCACCATATTAACAAATCAAAAAAGAAAACCCACATGATCATCTCAACAGATGCAGAAAAAGCATTTGGTATAATCCAACATTCATTCCTGAGAAAATTTCTCGGCAAACTTGAAATAGAAGGCGCTTCTTTCAACCTGATAATGAATATCTATGAAAAAGCAGTGATACTAACATCAAACTAAACATCATAGTTAACGCTAAAAGACTGAATGACTGTTTCCCTCTAAGATCATGAAAGAAAAAGAATACCCACTCTTGCCACTTCTATTCGACATTATACTACTATTTAACATCAACCAATGACAGAGACCAGGGAATATCAAAGGCATTCAGATTACAATAGAAGAAGTAAAATTGTCTTTATTTGCACACACATGATTGTCAGTGTAAATAATACGACATAATCTATAAAAAGTTATTGGAATTAATAAATGAGTTTGACAAGGTTGCAGAATACGAGATCAATCTACAGAAAGTAAACAATCAGTAACTGAAATAAAAATAATGCCGTTTATAATACCATCAAAAATATTAAGTACTTAAGGAGAATCTACAAAAGATGTACAAGATCTGTACACTTAAAATGATAAAACTTTGGTAAAATAATTAAGGAACACCCATAAAATCTGAGAGAAATGTTTTGTTCATTGTTTGGAGAGACAATATTGTGAAGATTTCACTTGTCCCCAAACTGACCCATAGATTCAAAACAATCTCAATTAAAAGTCCAACAGATACTTTATTTTTTCCTGTAGAAACTGCCAAGCTGAGTTAAAAATTCATCTGGGAATGCAAATGACTTAAAATATCCAAAACAACTTTGAAAAAGGTGAGCAAACTTGAAGGACTAACCGTATCTGATTTCACAGTTTATTTTAAATCTACACTAATCCAGTCAGTGTGGTATTTCAATAAGATGGACAAATGGATTGACAGAACAGAATAGAAAGAAAGGAACAGAAATAGATCTGCAAATATATAGAGTTTTGACAAAGGTGTAAAGCCAAATCAGTAGACAAAGAATTGTCTTTTCAGAAATTAGTGCTGGAATAATTGGTTATCTTTAGGGGGAAAAAAAGAACCTCAGTTCATACTTTGTACCGTGAACAAAAATTAATTCAAAATGGATCATAAACTCAATGTAAAACCTAAATCTAATAAATTTTTAAAAGAAAACATACCAGGATCTTGTCAAGATGGCACTGTGAGCAGACGTTGAACTCGCCTCCTCCCACGAACACAACAAGGTTACAACAATTTCGGGAAGAATCACCCTGGATTGAAAACTGAAAACTGGGTAAAAAGAACCCCCACGACAAGGGACAGTCCTGAAAAAAGCAGAAGAGTCAGTAACTCCGGCAGGAGAGGAAAAAAGCCACCTTTGGGAGCAGTGGAGCTTTTCAGCTGGCCAGGTGGGAGACACCCTAAGGTAGGAGCCCTCCCTAGAGGAGTGAGGTTCAGAGCGGGGGTGATACTGCTATAAGCATCCTTCAGACTCAGCCCAACTGAGAGGAGGGTCTTACTGTCTGGCTTTGCTGGCTATTAACTGCAGTGAGGACACCCCCAGAAAAGCTATCAGCCAAAGCCAAAAAGATCCGCGTCTTAAAGGGCCCACGCACAAACTCACTCATTGTAGCAACTTAAAATCACCAGAGAGAAGGCTGACTGTCCTTTGGTGAAACAAGACTCACCTGATGGGCTCTGGGGGCATCTTGGCGAGAGGAGGGGCCTCTCTGGAGACTGAGACATTGGTGGGGGCCGTTGTTCTGAGCTGGTCCAGGTGTGCTGATACAGACACCAGTGGGGGCCATTGAGGTGCATCCCTTGGGCTGGTAGCCCAGGGGTCTGCCACATCCACTAGAGCACAGATTTAATCCAGTTCAGCCAGGGCAGGCAAGCCACCCTAGGGACTGGCCCCACCTAACAGCAAGCCCTCAGGCTACTTTTCAGCCTGCATTGACTGAGTGCCTTGATCCTCTACAGGCAGGCAAGGGTTTCTGCCTCTGTGGGGCAAGGCTTGTGTGAGGACCAGGTGAACTGTGGGGAGCACTGGGGCAGAGATGGGGGCCTCTGCAGTGTGGCGTTGGGGTATGCTCCAGGGGGTTGAGAAGTGTGCACGAACAAGGACTGTGTTGACAGGGTATGTGGTCCATTCGGGGGTGAGGCTTATCAGCAGCAGAAGACTTGTGCTTCACAAATAGCCATAAAAAGGATCAGCA
>NW_025796222.1:0-6535 GCF_021613505.1 Equus quagga
AAAGTAATGAAAGAAAGTATTACAAAGTAATCAATTATTACAAAGTATTGATAATGTCTGTTTCTTGATTTGGGTGCTAGGTGTATTGATGTACTCAGTTTGTGAAAAGCCACTAGGCTGCACACTTATGATTTGCATATATTTGTATATCTCTATTACACTTCAATAAAAAGCTTAAAACGGTAGAAAAACCCCAGAGTAATACTCCAAAAATTAGAAGAAAAAATTTAAAACATCATCCATAAATTTATCCAACTGTTCAGAGTTAACACACTTTTTGATCTATATGTTTTCAATTTTTTCTACTCATATGTTATATATATATTTCAATAAAATATATAATCATAACGTGGCACTTTTTTATAATTCCTTTTTCACTTTATTGTGAACAAATATCTTTAATAATAATACCTTTAAAATAGCATTTTAATTATTATCTTTATAGGGTGACACCGTCATTTATTTCTGATTATTGTCATTTTCTTCTTCACAGGACATTGAAATATATCACACATGAATTGGGATCTATACTTGTTCTCTTAGTGCCCTTGTGCCCTCCTCTGAAAGTCTGTTTTGGTCCCCATTTTTATTCTATACCATCTAATCAATTCTTTCAAAGTGTTACCAGATCATTAGGTTAGCTAGCAATATCTTAATGTATGGATCCTTCCAAGGATTACTTCTATTCTAAAAAAGATTTTATAAGGAGGGAAGTCCTTGATGTCTTAAAAGACTGGAATTAGTAATGTTGGAAAAATAAATGCTGCTATAGATATCTCAGGGCAGTGGAACTGGCCTGAATCATTGCTGGTCCTCCAATGCAAGGCCTGGCCTTGTTCTTACTTAAGGTAAATTGTGAGTCTCTCCCAAGTATATTGTGACATCTTTCATTACCGTAAACATAATATATTAATTTCTTTTGTAGTCCTAACACCTAGAACAGAACATGACAGGTAGTAGATGCTCAATAAATTTTGGAATAATGAATGGATGATTAGGTGAGTATATGCATTAATGGACTAATGAATAAATAACTCAAACTTTTCAAGATACCTTAGCTCCCCTATCATGCATAATAATGACATAATGAGGTAGATTCTCTATAATTGTGGTTTTGTAAGGATTCAATTCAAAATCAAAGTCATAATGCCAAATATACTGAAATACTTTCTTTTAACATAATGAGGGGGTAGCAGTTTACACAGGATACCACTGCTCTTTTCCTTGAAAAGTTAAACTGCCTGTTTCCCACTTCCTGATTCAGTCCACATGCTCTACCTTAGCCCAAGACCTTTCTCAACTAACCTCCCCTTGAAGGCAGAGAACACCATCTTTTTATTAAACTTGGTTTGCTACTCTCCAATGTCAAGCACAGTGATTTGCAAATCATGGCTCTTTATTAAGTATGTGTAATATCTGCCTGGCAAAGGCATTTGATATACTCAGTACTTGAATATACCCCAGGAACTCTCATCAACAGGAAACACAGTGTACCAAGTCAATCTGCCCACAGATTTAGGCTGGTGTCTAACATGACAAAGCAACTTCGTCGCACTAATTTGTATATACAGCCTAGATGGTTATAAGTGGTTTAAAACAGGGAGAAAAAGTAGCCTCTGCTCTCAAGTTGTTATTTAACTGAGGAAAGAAAGGCACATGGATGTAATTTTCCTGCTCTGTGAATGTTAAGAAAGATCAAAACAATATAAAAACATTGATCATGTACTGCTAAGATGACATGATGAAGAAATGTCTATGGATTTTGGAGATGGTTGAAGAAACTTTGAAAGAAGTTTCATTTTGAAGATGATGTCTACACAATTGTATTCATAATCTAATTATAATTACATTTACTGAATGTGGAAACTATCATCCCTACTATAGTCCTTTTCCATTAGCCATACCCGTGATTCATGGTTTCAATGTAGACTAGTAAATATTGACACGTATCAGATCCTGACAGCCTTAGTAGAAAATTTTTCAAAAAGAGAGATGTTTAGATAAGTGTGTTTATTGAGTCAGGAATCTAGACAGGGTGGTAATTTAGAATAATTTCAACTTAAGGCTGAGAGATTGTAGAAAAAATAAATATATATTTAAAATATGATATATACATATATGTCTCCAGACCCATGTTAAAGGAAAAGGACCTGGTTATGAGATTTGTGTCTTCACTATAATTATGACTCTCCTTTTTCTGTAATTATAAAAATGGGTTTCATTGCTATTTTTTAAGACCTTGATCTAGGGTCTTCTGAACTCAAAATGTTTCAGGTTATCCCTTATGGAATGTGCCCATGAATCTCTAAGCTATGTCAATTAATTGTTTTTTTAAAAGAGGCCCAATCTTGAGCTATTACCTCAGTTATGTAAATTGCGAATTTCATTATAGGACAGCTTTCAGATTTTAATATTCATTTTGTCTCCCTTTGGCTATTAATAAAACAATAAATAATATACATAATTATAAACATAAGTAAATATATAATTAAATATAAAATATAAACTAGATTAAATATAATATTATGCTAAAATAATAAAAGTAAGTTTAATTTTAAAATTAATAACAGTGTTAATTATAAAATTTCTTTTTGAAATTCCACTATATTTATTTTTAAGATATAGGAAAATACAGCAAATAATTGAGCAATTGTTCTGATGATTTAATTTTTTAAAAAAATCCAAACTACTTGAAATATTCAAACATATTTCAAAGCAAACATAAATATCAAAGCAAAAGTTATTAACTGAGTTGTTCAGGACAATTTCATTATATTTTTTGTGGATAGTCATTTGTCTTTTTCTATAGACCACGATACATTGTGGTTGACAGTTAAGCAGAGCCTAACTCAGTAGATTTCCTTGAACAAGCTGGCCATTGTACGAGGAAAGAGGAAATATTCCCTTCCACTCCCCTCAGTCTCTCCTCAGTCTTCCATCTCTTGGTGAAGTTTTTGGGAAGGAGTTTATCCCTGTCTCCACCAATCAATCATTTCTTCCTACAAAAGAAGTATGACATGAGAGTGGAAAATGGACGCCATTAATGCTAAAACAAGCCACTTGGTTCTAGAGGAAACCTACCATCTCCTCCTCACCCGCTCCTGTCCATTAGATTAGCTCACACAGCAGGGCTTCCCCACCCTGTAGTGGCATCAGGAACTCTCTAGCCTCTGTACAGCCTGTGGCAAGATGAGTGAGTCATAGTATGCAGCCCATTTTCACTATTGGTCCAAGCCACATTCTCCCATCATGCTTTATCACTGTTAAAGCTGAATTTTTACTCCAATCTGACTTCATGTCTATTTCTTAATTTATTTGGAACCTGAAAAGAAGGAATATGATTAATTAGCCTCCTCTAATACCAACACTTACAGTACAATAGCAAACCCAGCCTAAATATGCTGTCATAGAGTAACTCTGTGTTGAAGACATGAAATATATGATGAAAATAGCATAAAAGATTGGAGGGGGAAATGGAAATATGTTATTCACAGGTTCTTACAATACACATGTATCCTCTTATGTGGAGGTACACAGTGATAAGCTAAAGATGCAAATTGTAATCCTAGAAATGTCAGTGGAGATTTAAAAGCAGGATCCAAGTATTTGCTATCTCCAAAAATGTAATATAAATATAAATTCTGTGTGTAATATAAATATAAAAATACAGGGATACAGTCAGTTACAATATGAAAATAATAAGAAAACTGCAGTGGCTATATGAATAGAAAGTAAATACTGGAATAAAAAATATTGCCAAGGATAAAAGAAGATATTTTATCATGGTAAAGATATGAAACCATCAAGATCAAACTTAAGTGAATATTCACTCAATAACACAGCTATAGACAACGGATATTTTTTAATTTTTATTTTTTTGGATGTACATCATATTTCAAATTCTGTCTACATTACATCGTGTTCACGACCCGAACACTAATTATAGTGCATCCCCTCACATGTGAGCCTAATCACCCCCTTTGCCCTCACCCCTCCCCCCTCCCCCCTTCCCCAATGGTAACCACCAGTCTAATCTCCAATGCTATGTGGTTTTTTTTTTTGTCGTTTTTATCTTCTACTTATGACTGAGATCATATGGTATTTGACTTTCTCCCTCTTACTTATTTCACTCAGCATAATACCCTCAAGGTCCATCCATGTTGTCACAAATGACCGGATTTCGTCATTTCTTATGGCTGAGTAGTAGTCCATCGTGTATAAATACCACATCTTCTTTATCCATTCATCCCTTGATGGGCACCTAGGTTGCTTCCAAGTCTTGGCTATTGTGTATAATGCCGCAATGAACATAGGGGTGCAAGTATCTTTATGCCTTTGTGTTTTCAAGTTCTCTGGATAAATACCCAGCAGTGGAATAGCTGGATCATATGGTAGATTTACCCTTAATTTTCTGAGGATACTCCATACTGCTTTCCATAGTGGCTGCACCAGTTTGCACTGCCACCAGCAATGAACGTGTTCCCTTCTCTCCACACCCTCTCCAACATTTGTTGTTTCCTGTCTTGCTAATTATAGCCATTCTGACCAGAGTGAGATGATACCTCATTGTAGTTTTGATTTGCATTTCCCTGATAGCTAATGATGTTGAGCATCTGTTCATATGCCTGTTGGCCATCTGGATATCTTCTTTGGAGAAGTCTCTGTTCAGGTCTTTTGCCCATTTTCTAATTGGATTGTCAGGGTTTTTTTTGTTGAGCTGTATGAGTTCTTTCTATATTTTGGATATTAACCCCTTATCTGAGATGTGGTTTGCAAATATCTTCTCCCAATTGTTAGCCTGTCTTTTCACTTTGTTTATGGTTTCCTTTGCTGTGCAGAAGTTTTTAGTTTGCTGTAGTCCCATTTGTTCATTTTTTCTTTTGTTTCCCTTGCCCAGTCAGACATGGGACTTGAAAATATGCTGCTCAGACCAATGTCATAGAGCGTACTGCCTATCTTTTCTTCTAGAATTCTCATGGTTTCTGGTCTTACATTCAAGTCTTTAGTCCATTTTGAGTTGATTTTTGTGCAAGGTGTAAGGGAATTGTCTACTTTCATTCTTTTGCATGTGGTTGTCCAGTTTTCCCAACACCATTTATTGAAGAGACTCTCCTTTCTCCATCGTATGCTCTTGGCTCCCTTGTCGAATATTAGCTGTCCATAAATGTGTGGGTTTATTTATGGGCTCTCAATTTTGTTCCATTGATCTGTGTGTCTGTTTTTGTGCCAGGACCATTCTGTTTTGGGTACTATGACTTTGTAGTATAATTTGAAATTGGGGAGTGTGATACCTCCAGCTTTGTTCTTTTTTCTCAGGAATCCTTTGGCTATTTGGGGTCTTTTGGTGTTCCATATAAATTTTGGGATTCTTAGTTCTATTTCTGTAAAAAATGTTGTTGGAACTTTGATAGGGATTGCGTTGAATCTGTAGATTGCTTTAGGAAGTATGGACATTTTAATGATGTTAATTCTTCCAATCCAAGAGCATGGAATAGCTTTCCGTTTCTTTGTGTCTTCGATTTCTTTCAACAATGTTTTATAGTTTTCAGTGTACAGATCTTTCACCTCTTTGGTTAAGTTTATTCCTAGGTATTTTATTCTTTTTGTTGGCAATTGTAAATGGGATTGTACTCTTAATTTCTCTTTCTGCTACTTCGTTGTTAGCGTATAGAAACACAACCGATTTTTGTACATTGATTTTGTATCACGCAACTTGACTGTATGCCTTTATTATTTCTAAAAGTTTTTTAGTGGACTCTTTACAGTTTTCTAGATATAAAATCATGTCATCTGCAAAGAGTGACAGTTTCACTCTTCTTTTCCAATGTGGATCCCTTTTATTTCTTTTTCATGCCTGATTGCTCTGGCTAGGATTTCCAATACTATGTTAAATAAGAGTGGTGACAGTGGGCATCCTTGTCTGGTTCCAGTTCTTAGAGTCATAGCTTTCAGTTTTTATCCATTGAGAATGATATTTGCTGTGGGTTTGTCATATATGGCTTTATTATGTTGAAGTATTTTCCTTCTATACCCATTTTATTTAGAGTTTTTTTAATAAATGGATGCTGAATCTTGTCAAATGCTTTCTCTGCATCTATTGAGATGATCATGTGATTTTTATTCTTCATTTTGTTAATGTGATGTATCACGTTGATAGATTTGTGGATGTTGAACCATCCCTGCATCCCTGGAATGAAACCCACTTATCATGATGTATGATCTTTTTAATGTATTGTTGTATTCAATTTGCTACTGTTTTGTTGAGGATTTTTGCATAGAGGTTCATCAGTGATATTGGCCTTTAATTTTCTTTTTTTGTGTTGTCCTTGTCTGGTTTTGGTAGCAGGATAATGTTGGCTTCGTAGAAGGAGTTAGGAAGTGTCCCCTCCTATTCAATTTTTTGGAAGAGTTTGAGAAGGATAGGTATTAAGTCTCCTTTGAATGTTTGGTAGAATTCACCAGGGAAGCCGTCTGGTCCTGGACTTTTATTTTTTGGGAGGTTTTTGATTGCTGTTTCGATCTCCTTACTGGTGAT
>NW_025796223.1:0-6535 GCF_021613505.1 Equus quagga
ATCACCAGTAAGGAGATCGAAACAGCAATCAAAAACCTCCCAAAAAATAAAAGTCCAGGACCAGACGGCTTCCCTGGTGAATTCTACCAAACATTCAAAGGAGACTTAATACCTATCCTTCTCAAACTCTTCCAAAAAATTGAATAGGAGGGGACACTTCCTAACTCCTTCTACGAAGCCAACATTATCCTGCTACCAAAACCAGACAAGGACAACACAAAAAAAGAAAATTAAAGGCCAATATCACTGATGAACCTCTATGCAAAAATCCTCAACAAAACAGTAGCAAATTGAATACAACAATACATTAAAAAGATCATACATCATGATAAGTGGGTTTCATTCCAGGGATGCAGGGATGGTTCAACATCCACAAATCTATCAACGTGATACATCACATTAACAAAATGAAGAATAAAAATCACATGATCATCTCAATAGATGCAGAGAAAGCATTTGACAAGATTCAGCATCCATTTATTAAAAAAACTCTAAATAAAATGGGTATAGAAGGAAAATACTTCAACATAATAAAGCCATATATGACAAACCCACAGCAAATATCATTCTCAATGGATAAAAACTGAAAGCTATGACTCTAAGAACTGGAACCAGACAAGGATGCCCACTGTCACCACTCTTATTTAACATAGTATTGGAAATCCTAGCCAGAGCAATCAGGCATGAAAAAGAAATAAAAGGGATCCACATTGGAAAAGAAGAGTGAAACTGTCACTCTTTGCAGATGACATGATTTTATATCTAGAAAACTGTAAAGAGTCCACTAAAAAACTTTTAGAAATAATAAAGGCATACAGTCAAGTTGCGTGATACAAAATCAATGTACAAAAATCGGTTGTGTTTCTATACGCTAACAACGAAGTAGCAGAAAGAGAAATTAAGAGTACAATCCCATTTACAATTGCCAACAAAAAGAATAAAATACCTAGGAATAAACTTAACCAAAGAGGTGAAAGATCTGTACACTGAAAACTATAAAACATTGTTGAAAGAAATCGAAGACACAAAGAAACGGAAAGCTATTCCATGCTCTTGGATTGGAAGAATTAACATCATTAAAATGTCCATACTTCCTAAAGCAATCTACAGATTCAACGCAATCCCTATCAAAGTTCCAACAACATTTTTTACAGAAATAGAACTAAGAATCCCAAAATTTATATGGAACACCAAAAGACCCCAAATAGCCAAAGGATTCCTGAGAAAAAAGAACAAAGCTGGAGGTATCACACTCCCCAATTTCAAATTATACTACAAAGTCATAGTACCCAAAACAGAATGGTCCTGGCACAAAAACAGACACACAGATCAATGGAACAAAATTGAGAGCCCATAAATAAACCCACACATTTATGGACAGCTAATATTCGACAAGGGAGCCAAGAGCATACGATGGAGAAAGGAGAGTCTCTTCAATAAATGGTGTTGGGAAAACTGGACAACCACATGCAAAAGAATGAAAGTAGACAATTCCCTTACACCTTGCACAAAAATCAACTCAAAATGGACTAAAGACTTGAATGTAAGACCAGAAACCATGAGAATTCTAGAAGAAAAGATAGGCAGTACGCTCTATGACATTGGTCTGAGCAGCATATTTTCAAGTCCCATGTCTGACTGGGCAAGGGAAACAAAAGAAAAAATGAACAAATGGGACTACAGCAAACTAAAAACTTCTGCACAGCAAAGGAAACCATAAACAAAGTGAAAAGACAGGCTAACAATTGGGAGAAGATATTTGCAAACCACATCTCAGATAAGGGGTTAATATCCAAAATATAGAAAGAACTCATACAGCTCAACAAAAAAAACCCTGACAATCCAATTAGAAAATGGGCAAAAGACCTGAACAGAGACTTCTCCAAAGAAGATATCCAGATGGCCAACAGGCATATGAACAGATGCTCAACATCATTAGCTATCAGGGAAATGCAAATCAAAACTACAATGAGGTATCATCTCACTCTGGTCAGAATGGCTATAATTAGCAAGACAGGAAACAACAAATGTTGGAGAGGGTGTGGAGAGAAGGGAACACGTTCATTGCTGGTGGCAGTGCAAACTGGTGCAGCCACTATGGAAAGCAGTATGGAGTATCCTCAGAAAATTAAGGGTAAATCTACCATATGATCCAGCTATTCCACTGCTGGGTATTTATCCAGAGAACTTGAAAACACAAAGGCATAAAGATACTTGCACCCCTATGTTCATTGCGGCATTATACACAATAGCCAAGACTTGGAAGCAACCTAGGTGCCCATCAAGGGATGAATGGATAAAGAAGATGTGGTATTTATACACGATGGACTACTACTCAGCCATAAGAAATGACGAAATCCGGTCATTTGTGACAACATGGATGGACCTTGAGGGTATTATGCTGAGTGAAATAAGTAAGAGGGAGAAAGTCAAATACCATATGATCTCAGTCATAAGTAGAAGATAAAAACGACAAAAAAAAAAACCACATAGCATTGGAGATTAGACTGGTGGTTACCATTGGGGAAGGGGGGAGGGGGGAGGGGTGAGGGCAAAGGGGGTGATTAGGCTCACATGTGAGGGGATGCACTATAATTAGTGTTCGGGTCGTGAACACGATGTAATGTAGACAGAATTTGAAATATGATGTACATCCAAAAAAATAAAAATTAAAAAATATCCGTTGTCTATAGCTGTGTTATTGAGTGAATATTCACTTAAGTTTGATCTTGATGGTTTCATATCTTTACCATGATAAAATATCTTCTTTTATCCTTGGCAATATTTTTTATTCCAGTATTTACTTTCTATTCATATAGCCACTGCAGTTTTCTTATTATTTTCATATTGTAACTGACTGTATCCCTGTATTTTTATATTTATATTACACACAGAATTTATATTTATATTACATTTTTGGAGATAGCAAATACTTGGATCCTGCTTTTAAATCTCCACTGACATTTCTAGGATTACAATTTGCATCTTTAGCTTATCACTGTGTACCTCCACATAAGAGGATACATGTGTATTGTAAGAACCTGTGAATAACATATTTCCATTTCCCCCTCCAATCTTTTATGCTATTTTCATCATATATTTCATGTCTTCAACACAGAGTTACTCTATGACAGCATATTTAGGCTGGGTTTGCTATTGTACTGTAAGTGTTGGTATTAGAGGAGGCTAATTAATCATATTCCTTCTTTTCAGGTTCCAAATAAATTAAGAAATAGACATGAAGTCAGATTGGAGTAAAAATTCAGCTTTAACAGTGATAAAGCATGATGGGAGAATGTGGCTTGGACCAATAGTGAAAATGGGCTGCATACTATGACTCACTCATCTTGCCACAGGCTGTACAGAGGCTAGAGAGTTCCTGATGCCACTACAGGGTGGGGAAGCCCTGCTGTGTGAGCTAATCTAATGGACAGGAGCGGGTGAGGAGGAGATGGTAGGTTTCCTCTAGAACCAAGTGGCTTGTTTTAGCATTAATGGCGTCCATTTTCCACTCTCATGTCATACTTCTTTTGTAGGAAGAAATGATTGATTGGTGGAGACAGGGATAAACTCCTTCCCAAAAACTTCACCAAGAGATGGAAGACTGAGGAGAGACTGAGGGGAGTGGAAGGGAATATTTCCTCTTTCCTCGTACAATGGCCAGCTTGTTCAAGGAAATCTACTGAGTTAGGCTCTGCTTAACTGTCAACCACAATGTATCGTGGTCTATAGAAAAAGACAAATGACTATCCACAAAAAATATAATGAAATTGTCCTGAACAACTCAGTTAATAACTTTTGCTTTGATATTTATGTTTGCTTTGAAATATGTTTGAATATTTCAAGTAGTTTGGATTTTTTTAAAAAATTAAATCATCAGAACAATTGCTCAATTATTTGCTGTATTTTCCTATATCTTAAAAATAAATATAGTGGAATTTCAAAAAGAAATTTTATAATTAACACTGTTATTAATTTTAAAATTAAACTTACTTTTATTATTTTAGCATAATATTATATTTAATCTAGTTTATATTTTATATTTAATTATATATTTACTTATGTTTATAATTATGTATATTATTTATTGTTTTATTAATAGCCAAAGGGAGACAAAATGAATATTAAAATCTGAAAGCTGTCCTATAATGAAATTCGCAATTTACATAACTGAGGTAATAGCTCAAGATTGGGCCTCTTTTAAAAAAACAATTAATTGACATAGCTTAGAGATTCATGGGCACATTCCATAAGGGATAACCTGAAACATTTTGAGTTCAGAAGACCCTAGATCAAGGTCTTAAAAAATAGCAATGAAACCCATTTTTATAATTACAGAAAAAGGAGAGTCATAATTATAGTGAAGACACAAATCTCATAACCAGGTCCTTTTCCTTTAACATGGGTCTGGAGACATATATGTATATATCATATTTTAAATATATATTTATTTTTTCTACAATCTCTCAGCCTTAAGTTGAAATTATTCTAAATTACCACCCTGTCTAGATTCCTGACTCAATAAACACACTTATCTAAACATCTCTCTTTTTGAAAAATTTTCTACTAAGGCTGTCAGGATCTGATACGTGTCAATATTTACTAGTCTACATTGAAACCATGAATCACGGGTATGGCTAATGGAAAAGGACTATAGTAGGGATGATAGTTTCCACATTCAGTAAATGTAATTATAATTAGATTATGAATACAATTGTGTAGACATCATCTTCAAAATGAAACTTCTTTCAAAGTTTCTTCAACCATCTCCAAAATCCATAGACATTTCTTCATCATGTCATCTTAGCAGTACATGATCAATGTTTTTATATTGTTTTGATCTTTCTTAACATTCACAGAGCAGGAAAATTACATCCATGTGCCTTTCTTTCCTCAGTTAAATAACAACTTGAGAGCAGAGGCTACTTTTTCTCCCTGTTTTAAACCACTTATAACCATCTAGGCTGTATATACAAATTAGTGCGACGAAGTTGCTTTGTCATGTTAGACACCAGCCTAAATCTGTGGGCAGATTGACTTGGTACACTGTGTTTCCTGTTGATGAGAGTTCCTGGGGTATATTCAAGTACTGAGTATATCAAATGCCTTTGCCAGGCAGATATTACACATACTTAATAAAGAGCCATGATTTGCAAATCACTGTGCTTGACATTGGAGAGTAGCAAACCAAGTTTAATAAAAAGATGGTGTTCTCTGCCTTCAAGGGGAGGTTAGTTGAGAAAGGTCTTGGGCTAAGGTAGAGCATGTGGACTGAATCAGGAAGTGGGAAACAGGCAGTTTAACTTTTCAAGGAAAAGAGCAGTGGTATCCTGTGTAAACTGCTACCCCCTCATTATGTTAAAAGAAAGTATTTCAGTATATTTGGCATTATGACTTTGATTTTGAATTGAATCCTTACAAAACCACAATTATAGAGAATCTACCTCATTATGTCATTATTATGCATGATAGGGGAGCTAAGGTATCTTGAAAAGTTTGAGTTATTTATTCATTAGTCCATTAATGCATATACTCACCTAATCATCCATTCATTATTCCAAAATTTATTGAGCATCTACTACCTGTCATGTTCTGTTCTAGGTGTTAGGACTACAAAAGAAATTAATATATTATGTTTACGGTAATGAAAGATGTCACAATATACTTGGGAGAGACTCACAATTTACCTTAAGTAAGAACAAGGCCAGGCCTTGCATTGGAGGACCAGCAATGATTCAGGCCAGTTCCACTGCCCTGAGATATCTATAGCAGCATTTATTTTTCCAACATTACTAATTCCAGTCTTTTAAGACATCAAGGACTTCCCTCCTTATAAAATCTTTTTTAGAATAGAAGTAATCCTTGGAAGGATCCATACATTAAGATATTGCTAGCTAACCTAATGATCTGGTAACACTTTGAAAGAATTGATTAGATGGTATAGAATAAAAATGGGGACCAAAACAGACTTTCAGAGGAGGGCACAAGGGCACTAAGAGAACAAGTATAGATCCCAATTCATGTGTGATATATTTCAATGTCCTGTGAAGAAGAAAATGACAATAATCAGAAATAAATGACGGTGTCACCCTATAAAGATAATAATTAAAATGCTATTTTAAAGGTATTATTATTAAAGATATTTGTTCACAATAAAGTGAAAAAGGAATTATAAAAAAGTGCCACGTTATGATTATATATTTTATTGAAATATATATATAACATATGAGTAGAAAAAATTGAAAACATATAGATCAAAAAGTGTGTTAACTCTGAACAGTTGGATAAATTTATGGATGATGTTTTAAATTTTTTCTTCTAATTTTTGGAGTATTACTCTGGGGTTTTTCTACCGTTTTAAGCTTTTTATTGAAGTGTAATAGAGATATACAAATATATGCAAATCATAAGTGTGCAGCCTAGTGGCTTTTCACAAACTGAGTACATCAATACACCTAGCACCCAAATCAAGAAACAGACATTATCAATACTTTGTAATAATTGATTACTTTGTAATACTTTCTTTCATTACTTT
>NW_025796224.1:0-1862 GCF_021613505.1 Equus quagga
CGGACACCTGGGAACGGGAAGCCCTCTCGGTGCTCACGTTTTCGTTAGAGAAGAGGGAGGAGAGCGGGAGAGAGTCGACGACGGACGCGACAGGTAACTGAATTCGTACCTTTGGTGTTGAGAACCATGAAAAGAGACAAAACGGAGGAGGGACGGGGGCTGGGGAGCTGCGGGAAGGGGCGGGTTGCTGAGCGAGGCGGGGCCGCGCCGGGGACGGGCCGTGGGAGCGGAGGCCCGGGGAGGGGAGGGGAGGGGGCGAGGGGGCCGGCGGGCTCGGGGCGGGGCCTCCCGGCACGAAGTCGGCCGCCCAGGCCCGGGAGGACGGCGCCTGCAGAGCGGCAGGGAGGCCCGTGTCCGGGTGTCCGGGGCGCCGTCAGAGAGTCGCGCACCGTGGAGTCCGGGAGGTGACTGGGGCCTCGGACGCCGAGGGTCTGTAGACCACCGAAGGCCTGGAGTCCAGCGAACCAGAAGCTGTGAGCCGAGGAGCGGCTTGGTCTGACCCCCGCCGGCCCCCCCCCCCCCCCCCCCCCCCCCCCCGGCCCCCATCCCTCTGGCTGCCAGGGTGGCGAGGGCCCGAGCAGAGAGACCAGCGAGGGCATCTGCACTAGCCAGGCACGACGCTGTTGGCCTGGAATGGGGGCCGAATATGCACCCCCCGAAAATGCCATTTTGGCATAAGGACTATTTTGAACTAAAGGCGCTTGAAAAGCAGGTGGTGGCTGGGCGGTTCGCAGCCGCCCACCGGTGCCCATGCCGGTGGGTTCTGCTGCTCCCCGCCGCCAGGCCTCCCCCGCCCGACCCCCGCGTCCCTCCGCCGACGCCCCGCTTCCGCTCCCCCTCTTACCGGCTTTCCGGCCGCGGACCGCTGGCGTCGCCGCCTGCGGGTCGGGGCGCGGGGAGGGGACGGGAGGCAGCAGGTGAGAGCCCGGGCCCAGGCACCTTGAAAATCGCCGTCCCGGGAGGCCGGCCGCAGCCCACACACGCCCCCTCACGCCGACCCCGCAGCCCCGCGCGGAGGATGTGCCCAGCCCGGAGGGGGGCGCCTGGCGCCGAGCGCGCGGCTCTCCTCCCAGGGGCTTCCCGCCAAGCCGAGGCGGCCGGGCTTCGGGCGGTCCAGGGACGTGGCCTCCGTGGTTCCAAGAAAAAGGAACGACCCCGCCGTGGCAGCGCGCACCCTTCGACAGCTCAGCTGGGAGAGAGGAGGACTGTAGGCTGGGCGGGCGTGGACATCCTTAGGTCGCTGGTTCGATTCCGGCGCGAAGGAGCTGCCCGAGCTCTTGCGCCCTCCTGAAGGGCCTCCCCGGCGCCCAGCGCCCGCTCCTGCCCCCGGAGGATCGCAGCGTCCTCTCGCGCGCGGGCCAGAGCCCGCGAAGCCTTTTCGGAACGCCGCCGTAGCTTCGCGTGTGCTGTCGCCGGGGAGCGCACCCGCGCCGTCTCCGCACGGTCCGCGGACGCAGTCCCCTCGGCGCCAAACAGCCCCCGTTGCTCCTGCCGTGTCGCGCAGCCCCAGCCGGCCCGCGACGTCCCGCGCCCTTTCCACATCGATTCACCCACCGCCCGCCATCCGGAGCGCCGGCTCTGCCGCGGCCGCTTTGCTCCCCATTCACAGAGCCCTGCCACACCCGTGGGCAAAGCGGCTGTGCCCACGACCAGCCCTGGAGGCTGACAGGCACACAGGCCCTCACAGGGGCCGGGGACCAGCACGGCAGCCGCCGTGAAGACTCTCCGTCGCCTGCTCTCCCTCCTCGCAAACGATGCTCACGGTCCCTGTGTCTCCCAGTTGCAGCCTCTCTTTGTCTCTCCCTCTCTGTCTCCGTCTCTGTCTCTCTGCATCTCTCTCTCTGACTCTCTGTGTCTCTGTC
>NW_025796225.1:0-1859 GCF_021613505.1 Equus quagga
GACAGAGACACAGAGAGTCAGAGAGAGAGATGCAGAGAGACAGAGACGGAGACAGAGAGGGAGAGACAAAGAGAGGCTGCAACTGGGAGACACAGGGACCGTGAGCATCGTTTGCGAGGAGGGAGAGCAGGCGACGGAGAGTCTTCACGGCGGCTGCCGTGCTGGTCCCCGGCCCCTGTGAGGGCCTGTGTGCCTGTCAGCCTCCAGGGCTGGTCGTGGGCACAGCCGCTTTGCCCACGGGTGTGGCAGGGCTCTGTGAATGGGGAGCAAAGCGGCCGCGGCAGAGCCGGCGCTCCGGATGGCGGGCGGTGGGTGAATCGATGTGGAAAGGGCGCGGGACGTCGCGGGCCGGCTGGGGCTGCGCGACACGGCAGGAGCAACGGGGGCTGTTTGGCGCCGAGGGGACTGCGTCCGCGGACCGTGCGGAGACGGCGCGGGTGCGCTCCCCGGCGACAGCACACGCGAAGCTACGGCGGCGTTCCGAAAAGGCTTCGCGGGCTCTGGCCCGCGCGCGAGAGGACGCTGCGATCCTCCGGGGGCAGGAGCGGGCGCTGGGCGCCGGGGAGGCCCTTCAGGAGGGCGCAAGAGCTCGGGCAGCTCCTTCGCGCCGGAATCGAACCAGCGACCTAAGGATGTCCACGCCCGCCCAGCCTACAGTCCTCCTCTCTCCCAGCTGAGCTGTCGAAGGGTGCGCGCTGCCACGGCGGGGTCGTTCCTTTTTCTTGGAACCACGGAGGCCACGTCCCTGGACCGCCCGAAGCCCGGCCGCCTCGGCTTGGCGGGAAGCCCCTGGGAGGAGAGCCGCGCGCTCGGCGCCAGGCGCCCCCCTCCGGGCTGGGCACATCCTCCGCGCAGGGCTGCGGGGTCGGCGTGAGGGGGCGTGTGTGGGCTGCGGCCGGCCTCCCGGGACGGCGATTTTCAAGGTGCCTGGGCCCGGGCTCTCACCTGCTGCCTCCCGTCCCCTCCCCGCGCCCCGACCCGCAGGCGGCGACGCCAGCGGTCCGCGGCCGGAAAGCCGGTAAGAGGGGGAGCGGAAGCGGGGCGTCGGCGGAGGGACGCGGGGGTCGGGCGGGGGAGGCCTGGCGGGGGGGAGCAGCAGAACCCACCGGCATGGGCACCGGTGGGCGGCTGCGAACCGCCCAGCCACCACCTGCTTTTCAAGCGCCTTTAGTTCAAAATAGTCCTTATGCCAAAATGGCATTTTCGGGGGGTGCATATTCGGCCCCCATTCCAGGCCAACAGCGTCGTGCCTGGCTAGTGCAGATGCCCTCGCTGGTCTCTCTGCTCGGGCCCTCGCCACCCTGGCAGCCAGAGGGATGGGGGCCGGGGGGGGGGGGGGGGGGGGGGGGGGGGCCGGCGGGGGTCAGACCAAGCCGCTCCTCGGCTCACAGCTTCTGGTTCGCTGGACTCCAGGCCTTCGGTGGTCTACAGACCCTCGGCGTCCGAGGCCCCAGTCACCTCCCGGACTCCACGGTGCGCGACTCTCTGACGGCGCCCCGGACACCCGGACACGGGCCTCCCTGCCGCTCTGCAGGCGCCGTCCTCCCGGGCCTGGGCGGCCGACTTCGTGCCGGGAGGCCCCGCCCCGAGCCCGCCGGCCCCCTCGCCCCCTCCCCTCCCCTCCCCGGGCCTCCGCTCCCACGGCCCGTCCCCGGCGCGGCCCCGCCTCGCTCAGCAACCCGCCCCTTCCCGCAGCTCCCCAGCCCCCGTCCCTCCTCCGTTTTGTCTCTTTTCATGGTTCTCAACACCAAAGGTACGAATTCAGTTACCTGTCGCGTCCGTCGTCGACCCTCTCCCGCTCTCCTCCCTCTTTAACGAAAACGTGAGCACCGAGAGGGCTTCCCGTTCCCAGGTGTCCG
>NW_025796226.1:0-1862 GCF_021613505.1 Equus quagga
GACAGAGACACAGAGAGTCAGAGAGAGAGATGCAGAGAGACAGAGACGGAGACAGAGAGGGAGAGACAAAGAGAGGCTGCAACTGGGAGACACAGGGACCGTGAGCATCGTTTGCGAGGAGGGAGAGCAGGCGACGGAGAGTCTTCACGGCGGCTGCCGTGCTGGTCCCCGGCCCCTGTGAGGGCCTGTGTGCCTGTCAGCCTCCAGGGCTGGTCGTGGGCACAGCCGCTTTGCCCACGGGTGTGGCAGGGCTCTGTGAATGGGGAGCAAAGCGGCCGCGGCAGAGCCGGCGCTCCGGATGGCGGGCGGTGGGTGAATCGATGTGGAAAGGGCGCGGGACGTCGCGGGCCGGCTGGGGCTGCGCGACACGGCAGGAGCAACGGGGGCTGTTTGGCGCCGAGGGGACTGCGTCCGCGGACCGTGCGGAGACGGCGCGGGTGCGCTCCCCGGCGACAGCACACGCGAAGCTACGGCGGCGTTCCGAAAAGGCTTCGCGGGCTCTGGCCCGCGCGCGAGAGGACGCTGCGATCCTCCGGGGGCAGGAGCGGGCGCTGGGCGCCGGGGAGGCCCTTCAGGAGGGCGCAAGAGCTCGGGCAGCTCCTTCGCGCCGGAATCGAACCAGCGACCTAAGGATGTCCACGCCCGCCCAGCCTACAGTCCTCCTCTCTCCCAGCTGAGCTGTCGAAGGGTGCGCGCTGCCACGGCGGGGTCGTTCCTTTTTCTTGGAACCACGGAGGCCACGTCCCTGGACCGCCCGAAGCCCGGCCGCCTCGGCTTGGCGGGAAGCCCCTGGGAGGAGAGCCGCGCGCTCGGCGCCAGGCGCCCCCCTCCGGGCTGGGCACATCCTCCGCGCGGGGCTGCGGGGTCGGCGTGAGGGGGCGTGTGTGGGCTGCGGCCGGCCTCCCGGGACGGCGATTTTCAAGGTGCCTGGGCCCGGGCTCTCACCTGCTGCCTCCCGTCCCCTCCCCGCGCCCCGACCCGCAGGCGGCGACGCCAGCGGTCCGCGGCCGGAAAGCCGGTAAGAGGGGGAGCGGAAGCGGGGCGTCGGCGGAGGGACGCGGGGGTCGGGCGGGGGAGGCCTGGCGGCGGGGAGCAGCAGAACCCACCGGCATGGGCACCGGTGGGCGGCTGCGAACCGCCCAGCCACCACCTGCTTTTCAAGCGCCTTTAGTTCAAAATAGTCCTTATGCCAAAATGGCATTTTCGGGGGGTGCATATTCGGCCCCCATTCCAGGCCAACAGCGTCGTGCCTGGCTAGTGCAGATGCCCTCGCTGGTCTCTCTGCTCGGGCCCTCGCCACCCTGGCAGCCAGAGGGATGGGGGCCGGGGGGGGGGGGGGGGGGGGGGGGGGGGCCGGCGGGGGTCAGACCAAGCCGCTCCTCGGCTCACAGCTTCTGGTTCGCTGGACTCCAGGCCTTCGGTGGTCTACAGACCCTCGGCGTCCGAGGCCCCAGTCACCTCCCGGACTCCACGGTGCGCGACTCTCTGACGGCGCCCCGGACACCCGGACACGGGCCTCCCTGCCGCTCTGCAGGCGCCGTCCTCCCGGGCCTGGGCGGCCGACTTCGTGCCGGGAGGCCCCGCCCCGAGCCCGCCGGCCCCCTCGCCCCCTCCCCTCCCCTCCCCGGGCCTCCGCTCCCACGGCCCGTCCCCGGCGCGGCCCCGCCTCGCTCAGCAACCCGCCCCTTCCCGCAGCTCCCCAGCCCCCGTCCCTCCTCCGTTTTGTCTCTTTTCATGGTTCTCAACACCAAAGGTACGAATTCAGTTACCTGTCGCGTCCGTCGTCGACTCTCTCCCGCTCTCCTCCCTCTTCTCTAACGAAAACGTGAGCACCGAGAGGGCTTCCCGTTCCCAGGTGTCCG
>NW_025796227.1:0-1870 GCF_021613505.1 Equus quagga
TCTGTCTCTGTCTGTCTCTCTCTGTCTCTCCCACTCTGTCTCTGTCTGTCTGCATCTCTCTCTGTCTCTGTCTCTCTGTGTCTGTTTCTCTCTGTGTCTATCTCTCTGTCTCTCAATGTCTCTGTCCCTGTCTCTGTCTCTCTCTGTCTCTCTTTGTCTGTCTCTCTGTCTCTGTCTCTCTCTGTCTCTGTCTCTCTCTCTCTCTCTCCCTCTCTCGTATGGTCTATACATATGTGGACCTAGCGAGACAGGCAACCCTCTTCCCTGACCGGCTTGATCTACTCGTGGGACAGAAAGGGCGCCCCGAGGTTTCCAAGCCATTGCCAATTGCGCGCGGCACCGGGGCTGACGCCGGCAGGAGCAAAGTGCAGCAGGGCTCCTGGTGGGCTTTGACAGTCACGAGGGGAGCCTCGGAGGCCCGGAGGCCCGTTCTGGTTTCCTGCCAGGCTGAGGACAGGGGTGTGGCCCGGGGAAACTGCAACTTTTCCCGTACCTTTGCAGCGGTTCTTGGAGCTGAGGGAGGGTTGGAATTCCTGCGGAAGGAGCAACGATCGCTCCCACTGTACAGTGCTGGCCAACGCCCCGCACCGATTCTCCTGCTAGATCTGACGGAGATGTCTCTGTCTGTATCTACATACACGCGTATATGACGGCAACAGCGCAGCAACAGAGCTGGGAGAGAGCCCTGAGAGTCGGGGGCTATGGGGGCTGAAGGCAGGGAGCAGAAGGGGGATGGGGGTGGGAGGTGGGCGGCTGCCATCATAGAGGGGCACACCAATTCACTTCCTTGCACGGGCCTGCAAGAACCTGTGGGTTCTGACCAGCTGGCTAACTGGAGTGCTGGGCCCTTGAGGCTAACCTGGCAGGGCCTGGAGAGGAAGATGCCGAGGCCCAACCAGTGAGCACCCAGCAGGAGATGGGCCTGGCTTCACCTGGGGATAGAGCCGGCTTGGGGAGGGGGTGCGTGCAGAGAAGAAGGCCGAAGGCCGGGGAGCGGCCCTTGCTCTCTTCCCTCCTGTGGGAAGGAAAGTCCAGAGACCCGCTGTCCAGCTGGAGCGCATCACAGAGAGGACCCGCAACAGAAGCGCAGTGGTACGTGGCTCCCTGAAGCCTCAGGGGCCCAGCCGCCGCCCTTCCCTCACCCCTGAGCCCACGAGCTCTTTTTCGGTCCTGCTTCTGCCTCTGAGGCTGGAGACTGCATTTCCACACAGTCCCCCTCTCCTGGCCCGCCGCCCCCGGTCTCCCCCCTGCAGCCTCAGCCTTCCGTCCTGTCCCACGGCTAACTAAGATGGGCTGAGCCGGAGTCTGTGGAGTCTCCTCGGGTCCGGGGAGTCGTGCCATGGCAGTCTGACAGGGGACCTTCAGGAAGATCCTATGGCCCTGCCGCTACAGAGAGCCCTGAGCCTCGAATGTCACCATCTGCGGAGACCAGAGGACAGAGACGACGGACAGAACCTTAGGCCTTCACTGGACACGGCCCCTGACTGGATGTGGAGGTGTGGCATCCTTGGGACCCCCTAGCTTTGGTGCTTTGGGGAAACAGCTGAAGGGGGAAGGAGAGTGGATTTTGGTGACCAGCACACGTGAGCGTGAGCCCCACACCCGACTCTTTCCGTCTGGGGTGTCACAGAAAGTAGTGTGGGGGGGGGGGGCGGGGGTGCCTTCCGAGGCACTGCCCCTCATCCTAGAAGGTGCAGAGGTGCCTGCCGCCCAGTCAGGGAGTGGGGACACTCTCAGTCGAGGGGAGGCCACCTCACTGTGGCTTGCCGGGCCTCGGTGGGACTTTCGCTGGGTGGCTGAGCGGTCTTGAGTGGTGGGCACATACCAGCTGGCATCTGAAACGTTTGTAAAAGGCACGGAGCCAAGGCGA
>NW_025796228.1:0-1870 GCF_021613505.1 Equus quagga
TCGCCTTGGCTCCGTGCCTTTTACAAACGTTTCAGATGCCAGCTGGTGTGTGCCCACCACTCAAGACCGCTCAGCCACCCAGCGAAAGTCCCACCGAGGCCCGGCAAGCCACAGTGAGGTGGCCTCCCCTCGACTGAGAGTGTCCCCACTCCCTGACTGGGCGGCAGGCACCTCTGCACCTTCTAGGATGAGGGGCAGTGCCTCGGAAGGCACCCCCGCCCCCCCCCCCCACACTACTTTCTGTGACACCCCAGACGGAAAGAGTCGGGTGTGGGGCTCACGCTCACGTGTGCTGGTCACCAAAATCCACTCTCCTTCCCCCTTCAGCTGTTTCCCCAAAGCACCAAAGCTAGGGGGTCCCAAGGATGCCACACCTCCACATCCAGTCAGGGGCCGTGTCCAGTGAAGGCCTAAGGTTCTGTCCGTCGTCTCTGTCCTCTGGTCTCCGCAGATGGTGACATTCGAGGCTCAGGGCTCTCTGTAGCGGCAGGGCCATAGGATCTTCCTGAAGGTCCCCTGTCAGACTGCCATGGCACGACTCCCCGGACCCGAGGAGACTCCACAGACTCCGGCTCAGCCCATCTTAGTTAGCCGTGGGACAGGACGGAAGGCTGAGGCTGCAGGGGGGAGACCGGGGGCGGCGGGCCAGGAGAGGGGGACTGTGTGGAAATGCAGTCTCCAGCCTCAGAGGCAGAAGCAGGACCGAAAAAGAGCTCGTGGGCTCAGGGGTGAGGGAAGGGCGGCGGCTGGGCCCCTGAGGCTTCAGGGAGCCACGTACCACTGCGCTTCTGTTGCGGGTCCTCTCTGTGATGCGCTCCAGCTGGACAGCGGGTCTCTGGACTTTCCTTCCCACAGGAGGGAAGAGAGCAAGG
The DNA here is from genome assembly GCF_021613505.1 of Equus quagga. Taxonomy (NCBI): domain Eukaryota; kingdom Metazoa; phylum Chordata; class Mammalia; order Perissodactyla; family Equidae; genus Equus; species Equus quagga. Next base: position 873 of record NW_025796228.1, read on the forward strand.
GCCGCTCCCCGGCCTTCGGCCTTCTTCTCTGCACGCACCCCCTCCCCAAGCCGGCTCTATCCCCAGGTGAAGCCAGGCCCATCTCCTGCTGGGTGCTCACTGGTTGGGCCTCGGCATCTTCCTCTCCAGGCCCTGCCAGGTTAGCCTCAAGGGCCCAGCACTCCAGTTAGCCAGCTGGTCAGAACCCACAGGTTCTTGCAGGCCCGTGCAAGGAAGTGAATTGGTGTGCCCCTCTATGATGGCAGCCGCCCACCTCCCACCCCCATCCCCCTTCTGCTCCCTGCCTTCAGCCCCCATAGCCCCCGACTCTCAGGGCTCTCTCCCAGCTCTGTTGCTGCGCTGTTGCCGTCATATACGCGTGTATGTAGATACAGACAGAGACATCTCCGTCAGATCTAGCAGGAGAATCGGTGCGGGGCGTTGGCCAGCACTGTACAGTGGGAGCGATCGTTGCTCCTTCCGCAGGAATTCCAACCCTCCCTCAGCTCCAAGAACCGCTGCAAAGGTACGGGAAAAGTTGCAGTTTCCCCGGGCCACACCCCTGTCCTCAGCCTGGCAGGAAACCAGAACGGGCCTCCGGGCCTCCGAGGCTCCCCTCGTGACTGTCAAAGCCCACCAGGAGCCCTGCTGCACTTTGCTCCTGCCGGCGTCAGCCCCGGTGCCGCGCGCAATTGGCAATGGCTTGGAAACCTCGGGGCGCCCTTTCTGTCCCACGAGTACATCAAGCCGGTCAGGGAAGAGGGTTGCCTGTCTCGCTAGGTCCACATATGTATAGACCATACGAGAGAGGGAGAGAGAGAGAGAGAGACAGAGACAGAGAGAGACAGAGACAGAGAGACAGACAAAGAGAGACAGAGAGAGACAGAGACAGGGACAGAGACATTGAGAGACAGAGAGATAGACACAGAGAGAAACAGACACAGAGAGACAGAGACAGAGAGAGATGCAGACAGACAGAGACAGAGTGGGAGAGACAGAGAGAGACAGACAGAGACAGA
>NW_025796229.1:0-1870 GCF_021613505.1 Equus quagga
TCGCCTTGGCTCCGTGCCTTTTACAAACGTTTCAGATGCCAGCTGGTATGTGCCCACCACTCAAGACCGCTCAGCCACCCAGCGAAAGTCCCACCGAGGCCCGGCAAGCCACAGTGAGGTGGCCTCCCCTCGACTGAGAGTGTCCCCACTCCCTGACTGGGCGGCAGGCACCTCTGCACCTTCTAGGATGAGGGGCAGTGCCTCGGAAGGCACCCCCGCCCCCCCCCCCCACACTACTTTCTGTGACACCCCAGACGGAAAGAGTCGGGTGTGGGGCTCACGCTCACGTGTGCTGGTCACCAAAATCCACTCTCCTTCCCCCTTCAGCTGTTTCCCCAAAGCACCAAAGCTAGGGGGTCCCAAGGATGCCACACCTCCACATCCAGTCAGGGGCCGTGTCCAGTGAAGGCCTAAGGTTCTGTCCGTCGTCTCTGTCCTCTGGTCTCCGCAGATGGTGACATTCGAGGCTCAGGGCTCTCTGTAGCGGCAGGGCCATAGGATCTTCCTGAAGGTCCCCTGTCAGACTGCCATGGCACGACTCCCCGGACCCGAGGAGACTCCACAGACTCCGGCTCAGCCCATCTTAGTTAGCCGTGGGACAGGACGGAAGGCTGAGGCTGCAGGGGGGAGACCGGGGGCGGCGGGCCAGGAGAGGGGGACTGTGTGGAAATGCAGTCTCCAGCCTCAGAGGCAGAAGCAGGACCGAAAAAGAGCTCGTGGGCTCAGGGGTGAGGGAAGGGCGGCGGCTGGGCCCCTGAGGCTTCAGGGAGCCACGTACCACTGCGCTTCTGTTGCGGGTCCTCTCTGTGATGCGCTCCAGCTGGACAGCGGGTCTCTGGACTTTCCTTCCCACAGGAGGGAAGAGAGCAAGGGCCGCTCCCCGGCCTTCGGCCTTCTTCTCTGCACGCACCCCCTCCCCAAGCCGGCTCTATCCCCAGGTGAAGCCAGGCCCATCTCCTGCTGGGTGCTCACTGGTTGGGCCTCGGCATCTTCCTCTCCAGGCCCTGCCAGGTTAGCCTCAAGGGCCCAGCACTCCAGTTAGCCAGCTGGTCAGAACCCACAGGTTCTTGCAGGCCCGTGCAAGGAAGTGAATTGGTGTGCCCCTCTATGATGGCAGCCGCCCACCTCCCACCCCCATCCCCCTTCTGCTCCCTGCCTTCAGCCCCCATAGCCCCCGACTCTCAGGGCTCTCTCCCAGCTCTGTTGCTGCGCTGTTGCCGTCATATACGCGTGTATGTAGATACAGACAGAGACATCTCCGTCAGATCTAGCAGGAGAATCGGTGCGGGGCGTTGGCCAGCACTGTACAGTGGGAGCGATCGTTGCTCCTTCCGCAGGAATTCCAACCCTCCCTCAGCTCCAAGAACCGCTGCAAAGGTACGGGAAAAGTTGCAGTTTCCCCGGGCCACACCCCTGTCCTCAGCCTGGCAGGAAACCAGAACGGGCCTCCGGGCCTCCGAGGCTCCCCTCGTGACTGTCAAAGCCCACCAGGAGCCCTGCTGCACTTTGCTCCTGCCGGCGTCAGCCCCGGTGCCGCGCGCAATTGGCAATGGCTTGGAAACCTCGGGGCGCCCTTTCTGTCCCACGAGTAGATCAAGCCGGTCAGGGAAGAGGGTTGCCTGTCTCGCTAGGTCCACATATGTATAGACCATACGAGAGAGGGAGAGAGAGAGAGAGAGACAGAGACAGAGAGAGACAGAGACAGAGAGACAGACAAAGAGAGACAGAGAGAGACAGAGACAGGGACAGAGACATTGAGAGACAGAGAGATAGACACAGAGAGAAACAGACACAGAGAGACAGAGACAGAGAGAGATGCAGACAGACAGAGACAGAGTGGGAGAGACAGAGAGAGACAGACAGAGACAGA
>NW_025796230.1:0-8036 GCF_021613505.1 Equus quagga
TTTAATATTAGTGGGTAGGACCATGGCTAAGTAACTTATTTCCAAGTTACTGCGAGGCTGTCCAAGCCCTAAGGATATGCAAGTCTTCCGCCTCCTGAAATATTCACTTAGCAATACAAAAAGTAAAATTATAATTGGAGAAATGTCTGCATGATACCAAAATAACAGACTGATCTAGCTGGAAAAACCACATGCTCGTTTATGGAATTGTGTACTCAAACAAATATGAACTGACAGAGTTTTCATATTTTCATATTAACTTGGGTGTTGTGAGGATACAGCTGAAGTGTGACAAAGCCCAGGATAGTAATTGAAACTCAGACTAGTCCATTTTAGAAAACACTTATTGTGTTGATAATCCATGCATGTTGCACTTTTTGACACGTACTTATTAACAAGATTTATTTCCTATCACTCATGTCTGTCCTTTTAATGGCAGTCACACTCTATATGGCCTTGTTTATGATGCAGAAATCAGTCTATCACGTCTAAATCGGCCTTTTATGACCCAGTTCAAACACTTGTCATTGGGAGGTTTACTTTTTAGTGCATGGTATTATCATGCAAACACCTCAGCACATTGTGCTGCTCACCATTTCAGGTTGTCTCCCTTTGGTCAACCAAACCGAAATGCTATTTTTGGGAATTTTTTCCCACCATCAAGATTTCTCCCTCATTCTGCTACACTGTCCAGTGCTTTCTTAAGTACCTTAGAGTGAATGGAAAATATTTCTTTTGAAAAGATAATTGTAAATCTTCATATTTTATTTTAGCACTGAACTGACATTATATGAGAGATATTTGCAATCCATCATATGAAGGAAAGTGAAAATGAATGCTGTGTAAAACATTCTATAAAATGAGATAAAATCCTTCCTTTGCCAGGAGGGGACATGGTTTTCTCCTTCCTGTGGAGAAATAAGTTAACAAAATTGACCTGAATAGATGCCTAGACATAAAATATCACAAGCAAAACTCAGCTATGTATTGGAAGGAGGATAGGAGGAGGAGAAAACTGCAGGATCCAGCAGTAATTTTATACCAAGGACTTACAGATGAATAGTCTTTCAAGAAAAATGATCATGTCCAGACAGAAAACTAGGTATTTACTCCAAACAAGGCTGTTTTAAACTTTCTCTCTGAAAGGGAAAAATATACGGGTGAAAAATAATTTTGAGAAATACCCCATGGGATAATAGTTGAATCCATCCATACCTTTTTGTCTTGCTCAACTAACATAGGCCTGGGGGGATGGGACTTTCTTCCAAATCTATTTTGATCTAACAAAATACTTATTAACATTCATAGCATATGCCACAGCTCAGTCATTTGCACTTTCACTGCAACAAAAGGATTCTAGTGGAGGCTGCTGTAGGGCAGGAAGAACTATTCCTCTATCCTCTAGGTTCTTTTGGCTGGGCTAAGAATTAAATTGACATGAGACAGAATAACAGGAGAAAATCAAAGTTTAATAACATATGTACATGGGAGAAACCCAGGAAAACTGAGTAACTCACCAAAATGGCTGAAGCCACCACTTTAAATAACATCTTCAGCTAAAGACAAACGAGGATGTTGGGGGTAGTCGTTTGGGACTTCAAAGGGGAGGAAGGCAATTCACATGGAGAGGGAAAAGCAAATGTTTGGTAAATACATATTTGTTGGACCATCTATAAGCAATGTGACAGGAGAGAGAACTGATGAAAATGGGCCTTGCTAGGTGCCTTCCTGTCTATCTACCACACCTAGAGTTATCTATGATGATAGCTCCTTCCTAGGACAAGCCTTCTATCTTTTTTGTTTGTTTGCTTTTTCTTTTCTTGTCTTTTTTTTGAGGAAGATTAGCCCTGAGCTAACATCTGCCACCAGTCCTCCTCTTTTTGCTGAGGAAGACTGGCCCTGAGCTAACATCCATGCCCATCTTCCTCTACTTTATATGTGGGATGCCTGCCACAGCTTGTCTTGACAAGCTGTATGTAGGTCCACGCCCAGGATCTGAACCGGTGAACCCCGGGCTGCTGAAGCAGAATGTGCAAACTTAAGGATTGTGCCACTGGGCCAGCCCCAAGGCCTTCTATCTTAAATTCTTTTAGGCAGTTAGGGGGAAGATCAAAGTTTCTTTCTGAGTCTTTTCTTCTTGAAAATAATCAAGCCTAAGAGACACATTTTGGAGTGGCAAATTCTGATCCCCCACACTGCCAATCACAGTTGTGCACCTTCCTAGACACAATAAGTGTAGAGTTTGTACCTGGGAGTCAGAGTGCTTCTTTGGGACTTCAGCTCTGCTCAGCTCCTCTCTGAAACTGTGAAGAGGAGAGCTGTGGGAGCCAGGCTGAAGAACTTTGTGGAAGAAGTTGGCCTACAGAAGATAAAGGAGACCACCACAGGGGCTGGCCCCGTGGCTGAGTGGTTAAGTCTGCGCGCTCTGCTGCAGTCGGCCCAGTGTTTCATTGGTTTGAATCCTGGGCGCAGACATGGCACTGCTCATCAAACCATGCTGAGGCAGCATCCCACAAGCCACAACTAGAAGGACCCACAACGTAGAATATACAACTATGTACTGGGGGGCTTTGGGGAGAGAAATGAAAAAAATTAAAAAATCTTTAAAAAAAAAAAAAGGAGACCACCACAGAGAAACAGAGCCTGGCAAAGAGCGTGCCACTGTTTCCACTGTCTCTGAGGCCTGGCTGCACCACTGATCACCTTCCCTTTGGTTACCATGTCAGTAAAGTCCCCTTTGTGCCTAAATTTGTTCAACTTGAGTTTCTAGTATAGTTCTTAACTAGAATTGTAACAATGGGCCATCCAGGACCAGTTGAATTGACACCATCTTATCAACAGAGTAATAAAGAGTGGTTTTTCAGGAACTGAGACCCCTTGTCCAGTTCAGGCCAGTTGAGACCACAAACCCATCAACTGCTCAAATGCTCGACAAGTGACCTTTTTGACATCAAGGGGCTAAAACCTCCAGCTTCATATCACGGTAACACTGCCATTTTGTGAACATGTGTCCTATAAAGAGGCATGAAGCTTGACTACACTTGCACAGATCATCAATTACCTCATCTACCTCAACACTTCAGACCACCCTGCCCTTCATCCCATAAATTGTGCCCCAAGCCTTGGATTGAGGAGACAGATCTGAGGGCACACACCGCCTGTTTCCCTGCAGGTCGATCTTGCATAATAAAGTTGATTTCTTTTCCCAAAAGCTGATGCCATAATTAATTGGCTTTTTTATGTGCATTGGCTAGGAGAATCCCATTTTTGTGTGGTAATAGAATCTTTAGGATAAGAAAACTACGGATTTTATTTGTTTGTTGTTATTTAATCCTCTCATCCTAATACAGTGTTTGACAAAGTGTAGAAACTCAAAATCAAAAACATAAAAAACAAAAGAAAATGAAAATTAACCGGGGCCAGCCCAGTGGTGCAGCAGTTAAGTTCGTACGTTCCACTTCTGTGGCCCAGGGTTCGCCGGTTCAGATCCCAGGTACGGACATGGCACTGCTTGGCAAGCCATGCTGTGGTAGGCATCTCACATATAAAGTCGAGGAAGATGGGCATGGAGGTTACATCAGGGCTAGTCTTCCTCAGAAAAAGGGGAGGATTGGCAGCAGTTATCTCAGGCTAATCTTCCTTAAAAAAAAAAATTAACCTAAAAAACTGACCTCTTCCTCTTTCTTTAATGAGTGAATATTTATGGTAAAGTGATATGCTAAATACACTCATGATTCCAGCAAAGTAATAACTTCTAAATGGAAATGGGAATTCGACTTTACAAAGGAAGGTAAGACTTACATTCTTTACTCTTTTAGCAAGTTTTCACACAAGGGAAATCTATAAGATAGGTTTCAAACAGATGGGACAATTGGCAAAGAGATAAAACATAAGATAGGAAACTAATGTTAGGATGAGGGTACTCAATTCATGGTTTGGTTTTTGTTTTGTGTAATGTATTTTTATCTTTACTAAATTTGGAGGTACATTTACTATACCTTCCCGAGATTTAGAATTGGTTTATACTAAAGGGGAGCAGAATATGCCACCCCAAAATATGCCTCTTTGGCATAAGGATTATTTTGAGCTGGTTATTTTTGAGAAACAGCAGACACAGGAGAAGCACTGAAAACTAAGTAGAAGTTACCCTTTTGTAAGAGATATTTACATTCATAAGGGAAATCTCCACTCATAAGGGTGATTTCCTGTACCGGGAAGAAGAGAGTGTCTAAATCTCTAGAAACACTTATCAATGGAGAAAGCAATGATTTAAATCTGCCTAACAACCTGACCCTTGTTTACTGTGCTTGGCTTGATAACCTCCCATAACTGGCTCCACCCCCTCCCCAATCTTCTTTTGTCTTAAGCTGGAGATGGTATTTAAGGTAATGACTTAGGCCATTTTGGGAGTTACTCAGTTTTCCTGGGTCTTTCCCATGTATACAGGAGGTATACATGTTATTAAAAGTCGGTTTGTTTTTTTCTTGTTAATCCATCTTTTTATTACAGAGGGGTCTCAGTCAAGAACATAGAAGGGTAGAGGGAAAATTATTTTTCCTCCCCAACAATAGATTATGCAAAGAGCTAATCATAGTTACAGATTGGTGTAGCATGCAGAAACAATTGTGATTTAGACCAACATCTGTTGATTGAATCTCCAGAATTTTGCACTTTTCTTGTAAGGATTTATTAAAGGAATTTGAAAACAATCATTCTCAGATGGTTGACATTTTTGAAAGACAAAGGAAATGGACACAGTGGTAAGTTCAAGAAGAGACAATAAGAGAAACTGTGATGAAATGCTGGCAGAGGAGAATAGATGAAGTATAAATAATTTTTTTAGGACTTACCTTAGCATGAAATTTTTTTTATTGTGTTAAAAAACTCATTAAAAATTTAAAATTTTTAAGTGTGCAGTATACAAATATTAACTATAAGCATATTGCTATGCAACAAACCTATAGAAAATTTTCATATTGCAAAACTGAAACTCTATACTCATTGAAAGGCAACTCCCCTTTTCCCCATCCTAGCAGCTCTTGGCAACAGCCATTCCACTTTTCTGTTTCTAAGAGTTTGACTAATTTAGATACCACATATAAGTGGAATCACGCAGTAATTGTCCTTTTGTGACTGGCATATTTAACTTAGCATAATATCCTCAAGGTTGATCCATATTATAGCATAAAACAGGATTTACACCTTATTTAAGGATGAATAATATTTCATTTTACATATATCCCACATTTTCCTTATTCATTCATCTGTCATGGACATTTAGATTGCTTCTACCTCTTGGCTATTGAGAATAATCCTGCAATGAATGTGGGTATGTAAATATCTCTTAGAGATCCTGTTTTCAATTCTTTTGGTTATATATCTAGAAGTGGGATTCCTAGATCAAATCATAATTCTGTTTTGAATTTTTTGAGGCACCTCCATACTGTTTTCCATAGCAGCTGCACAAATTTTACATTCCCAGCATTTTACATTCTGATTTCTCTACATCCTCACCAACAGGTTATTTTCTGTTTTTTTTTTTTTTTTTTTTTTTTTTTGGTGGGAGTTTATTGGGTTTCTATAAGACAATTACTTTGAATTCTTTGTCAATTAATAGATGTCTGTTTCTTCGGGGTCAATTTCTGGAGACTCATTTTGTTTCTTTGATTGAGTTATATTTCCCTATGTCTTTCTACGCCTTATTATTTTTTGCTGGGATTTGGGTATTTGAAAAAACATCCACCTCTTCCAGTCTTTATAGACTGGCTTTGTACAGAAGACCTTCACCAATCAACCTGGCTAGAGATTCTAGGGGCTTCTCAAACATTTTCTAAGGATGTGTCTTCTCTGTACTTGTTCATGTAACTTCCCAACTATACAGATTTTCCAGTTTCTTTTTCAGGAGCTTGTAATCTTTTGTTCCCTCTGGTGTTTATTACAGTTCTCTAGGTTCTTTGGTGCTGCAACAAGCCGCCAAGCTCTTCTTTGTTCTCAGCAGCCCCCAGGCTTGAAAAGTAAGCTGGTTCCTCATTAGCACTCTGAGTCAGGTGTGACAGAATCCATTCCTTCAGGCAGCTCCCCTAAAAGGTGGAACATTGGATGTATGTTCTACTCTTCTCTTTCCCTCCCAAAGGAGAAGCACTGAGTTGAGCGTTTTCTTCCCGTTACCCCAAGCTGTGCTCGCTTGGGGGAAGGGCTATCATGGGTGAAATGCAACAACTTTTCTGATCCATTTCAATGTGGCTATTCTTGGCTTTTCCCTTTCCTGGGGTACTGAGTCATCCTGACTGGTTTCTAGAGTTCTCATACAGGCTTTCTGGACCATATATGATTTTTAAGTCCATGTCTCTGTGGGGAATGCAGTCTGAAGGTTCCTATTCTGCCATCTTGCTGACATCACTCCTAAATCTCCATTCATGTTTTATGATAAGAATCAAGTCAGTGGGAGAAAGGAGTTTTATACACTGAATAATTATTATTAATAGCTAACCTTTCTTGAATGCTTACTATGAGCTTGATATATGGTACGTAATAAAGTTCTCACAACCATATCAATAAGGAATTCAAATACCACTTTCCTTCCTCAATTTACCAAATAAGAAAACTGAAAGAGAGAGCTTAGCAAGGTAACCTAAGGGTGCCTTTCTAGTCAATAGTAGGAATAGGATTTACAACAAGGCAATCTAAGTTTATGACCTATAGGTTTAACAGGATGCTTCAAAGTCTTTAGTATTTGAAACTGTAGGATTAGCTAAAGGCCAAGAACAAACAAACAAACAAAACATTAAAACAAAAACCAGAGGACCGGCCCCATTGCCGAGTGGTTAAGTTTGCGCGCTCCGCTTTGGCAGCCCAGGGTTTCACCAGTTTGAATCCTGGGCGTGGACATGGCACCGCTCATCAAGCTGTGCTGAGGTGGCATCCCACATTCCACAACTAGAAGGACCCACAACTAAAAAACATACACAACTATGTACCGGGGGAGCTCTGGGGAGAAAAAGAAAAGATAAAATCTTAAAAAAAAACCCAAGAGGTGATTTAGTTTAGTGAGTTAATGTGAATTTTATTGCCTACATTTCAAGAAACCAAAAAAGTCACAAGTAATAAAGCTTTAAATAACACAATATGACCACACATACAAAACATTTTCAGAAGTTCTTAGACTCTGGAGGAGGAAGAATGTTTAACTTAAAGTTGGTTTAAATCTAAGTGTACCATTCCAAGGGAAATGGATTTCCACTAGGTTCTGCATGGGATAATAGTTCTGCCTCTGAAGTAATCCTGGATGCTCATTAGGAAAGCCTTGATTAAAGTGTATTAACAAGCCCTAGATCTGTTTAGTCAAGTGAAACCTCTGTGCATACTCAGGGGTAATTTTCCAAACCCAATGAGACGTAGAGATTTATGGCATATTAGCTCCCCCCAGGATAACTTCATATTGGAGGCCCCAAAACCAGCAAAACCGTACAAGCTGGTTCCATCGATCTACCACTCACTGACATCTCGTTCAACTTTCTCATGGTGCAAAATGACTTGTGGAATTTTATCTCTTCCAATACTCAAGATTCAACTTTGCACCCACAACGAAGAATATACAACTATGTACTGGGGGGGCTTTGGGGAGAAAAAAGGAAAAAAAAAAGATTCAACTTTGCTATGTTCTCTTTCTTGCAAGTAATAAGAACAATTTCTAAGGCAGATTATGTTGATAAATTGTCTTCAACTACTTACTTTTTCTATATTACTCATTTTGCTTTCTCTTTTTTTGTTGTTATTTTTGCGGTTTTTAGCACTTCTTATAGATGGGAGAGAAGACTGAGGGACACTAGCCAGATATTTTCATTGGATATAACTTTTGTTCTAGAGTTCCAGTACTTAGAAAATATTAACTTCATTTATCATGTTTTAGAAAAGCCAATAAAAACTAACAGATAATTCTAGGTCAGAATAAAAAAAAAGTACTATGTTTCTTTTTTATAATTTATGGCGTTCTTGATTGTCACTCACCAAGGACTTAACTGATTCACAAGCTGGTG
>NW_025796231.1:0-3848 GCF_021613505.1 Equus quagga
GGAACCGATTGCAGTGCTCATCTGTGACCCCCCAGACCGAGGCAACACACCTGCCACCCCACGGTGTTCACTGAGACAGCAGACCTATCTGCTGTTTCCATCAAGCGCTGTGCTGGCAGAGCAGCCTCGTGACTATTGTAAAGGGGACATTTCAATCATATGTGAAACACCTTGTTTCGGGGTATATAACCACTCTGTGCACCCCACTTCTTCGGTGCCTTTTCTTCCTTCAGGAAGAAAGCCCCGGGCCATGGTTCCTCATAAAGCTTTGTTTAATTTTCTCTTGCTATTCTGTCTCATGTGAATTTAATTCGTTCTCCAGCCAGACGAACCCCCATTTGGGAAGAGGAAATGTCTTCCTCCCCTACAGTGTAAATCTTCATGACCCTGGATTAGGCGATGGTTTCTTAAATATGACACCCAAAACACAAGCAATAAAAGGAAAAATAGATAATTGGACTTCATCAAAATTAAAACTTTTGTAAATCAAAGTTCACTATCAAGAAAGTGAAAAGACAACTCACAGAATGGGGAAAATATTTGCAAATTGTAGGATCACACAAGGGCCACATACCTAGAATATAGAAATAATTCTTACAGCTGAAAAAACAAGAAACAAACAACCCAAAAGACATTTCTTCTAAGAAGATATGCATGTAAGAGACGAAAAATAATTTTCTCTGTACCCTTAGGTTCTTGGCTGAGACCATCCTATAATAAAAAGACAGATTAACAGGAGAAAAGCAAATTTAATTATGTACGTATGTATGGGAGACCCACGAAGATATGAGACTCAAAGAAGTGATCAAAGCAGGAAGCTTTTATGTCTTTTAGACAAAGAAACAATAAATCTGTGAAGAATTGACAAGACAAAAGGGTTTAGGCTAAGGATAGTAAAATGGTAAAGAAGCAACAAGATTTGTGTATACAGCTTCCTTTGCCCTAAATTCCCTGTCTCTCGTTATAAGGATGCCTTCTACACTCCTGGTTCAGGAAGAGTACCTTTCACTTGGGAAATTTATCTCCTGCTTTCAGGGGAACAAAGGAAGTTCAGAGTGTCCTTCTTGTACCAGATATTTCTCAAGTACCTTTACTTCAAAATAATCAATGTGCCAAAGTGACATATTTTGGGTTGAGGTATTCTGAACCCTTACATACAAATGGCTAATAAGCATATGAAAAGATGCTCAACATCATTAGTCATTAAAGAAGTGCAAATCAAAACCACAATGAGATACCACTTCATATACACCAGGATGGCTATAATCGTAGTACACAGCATTGTGAATATACTAAAAACCATTGATTGTACACATTAAAATGATTCAAATGATGAATTTTATCTCATTAAAAAAAACCCTGAATTCAGGAGGCTGATATAACCTTGGGCCATTTGGCATGATCATAGTATTTATTTATTCATTTAATAAATGTTTAGTGAGTATCTTCAATGTGCTAGGTAATGAACACATGCTAATAAGATTAAATCATGGCAGTTGTACCAAAAAAGCTTGAGTCTAGAGGAGGAAATGGACTATTAAATAACTAAGTTGCATGTGTTAAGTGTTGTAACAGAAATGGGTGAAATTTACCTGAAGCACAGAAGAAGAGGAGAACAACTTTGGGGGAGTTGAGAAAGTCTTTCTAGAGAGGACATCTGAAATTGGTTTTGAAGGAGAACAGTTTGAGGAGTGGAGGAGAGGTGGAATGGGCCAGTAGTATAAAGAATAATGTGCAAAGTCAGATATGAAGGAATGAACCACATTCCAAGAATGAATTACCCTATTACTGTGCAAGCCTCAAGGACTTGTAGAGCCAGACTCCACCCAGTCCAGACCAAACCAGACACAAATCCAGAATCTCCCAACAGACTCCCAAACGGGGGGGAAGGGGTTTTAAGCCTTGCCAGAACTTGCAAAGCTCCTCTGACCTGTTCAGAGCTAAGCTAACATATCTAAGTGACAAATAAAAATGGCAAGCAATAGGATATATTGGAGGATATGAGGAAGCCTAATTCGGCCTGACTTTGTTTTTTCCAAAAGGGCCTGACTGTGGCTGTTGTGCACACATTGTATATCTGCTTAGACATTTCCTATGGCCAGAACAAAGGCCCTTGAGATAAAGGTGCAACTTCCCCCCACATTAGCATTTCCTTAGGGGTAAGCAATTTTCCTTAGGCTAGGAACTGATTGCTGCACTCACCTTTGACCACCCAGCTCACATGTGACCACTCAGCTGGAGACAACAGACTGCCACCCTGCTGTGTTCACTGAGACAGAAGACCTACCTGCTGTTTCCATCAATCGCTGTGCCGACAGAGCAGTCTCAAGACTATTGTAAAAGGGACATTTCAATCCTATGTGAAACATCCTCTCTGGGGGTATATAACCACTCTGTGCACCCCACTCCTTCGGTGCCCTTTCTTCCTTTGGAAAGAAAGGCCCCGGGTTATAATCCTCAGATTTAAGCTCAGAATAAACTCACCCAAATTTTCATTTATAGATTGGTTATGGATTATTTTCGTCGACATAAGTCACAGACTGCAATGCATTGCCCCCTGGAGTCAGTTATAATGTCGACAATAGTAAAATTGGAAATGAAGTTTAATTTCAGTAGATGGCAGTAGTCACAAAGCAGATACCTGTGTTTCTTTTCAGTATTTTAGATTTAGGTGTTGGCCACAGCTTTAGGGCTTAAATACACAGAGTCTGGAAGCCAGAGCCTGGAGGGACCTTAGTCAGTCCCTCAGCCAGTATTGCATACATTACAGCTGACCACCTTCACCAGCGGTGGACTCATCACACTTCTTCCCTTGGAGTCCTTTCACCCAGAAACTGCAATGCTAATTCCTGTTGTTGAGTGCAAAGGAGTCTCATTATCAGAGCATTAACTGTTGGAATACCCATAATTACAAGTTGGGAGGTAAAGTTCATCCCAGCATGAAATGTTCACTAAAAACAGGTCCTTATAAATCTAGTCCCCATTCACACCTCCCTGTGGTTTAACACTGGCATCTACCCCCACCCAACTTTAATGTCAGATGTTGTCATTGTGATTACTATGCCAGTCAATTGCAGAGTGAAATTGCCCGTCTTGCAAAAGATGCAGCATTTCATTAAGATAATGAAAGTGATGGTGGAGGACTGATTAAATAATTGTTAGAAAGCCTCCAAGAGATGAGGGTCTGATAGAATTTGACTGGTTACAACTGGAAAAGAGAAAATTTTCAGGAGGAAGAAATTCTCCCTTCTACCCGTCTTGAGTTCTTATGGCTGGACTAATAACAAATGGACATAAGACCAGATTAACAGGAGAAAAACCAATTTAATATGTACACACAAGAGGTTATAAAAATGATGCTCAGAGAGTGAACAAAGCAGGCAGCTTATATATCTTTTTCACAGAGAAACAATAAATATGTGAGGATTTGACAAGACAAAGAAACTTAGGTTTGGGTGCTTAATTAGCAAGGAATTTAAGCAGAGTTTGGGTTTGGGGTAGTAAATTAGTAAAGAAGTAAGAAGGTTTGCTTCTTGGCCTTGAATTCCCTAGCTCTGGTATAAGGATGTGGGGAAAGCCCCTTTCAGATGGAAGATTTCTTTCCTGCTTTCAGGGGTAACAGAGAGATGGGGGTCAAAATGCCCTTTTTCTCTTTAGTTGTGTAGGGGAGGAAGACATTTCCTCTTCCCAAATAGGGGTTCGTCTGGCCGGAGAATGAATTAAATTCACATGAGACAGAATAGCAAGAGAAAATTAAACAAAGCTTTATGAGGAACCATGGCCCGGGGCCTTTCTTCCCAAAGGAAGAAAGGGCACCGAAGAAGTGGGGTGCACAGAGTGGTTATATA
>NW_025796232.1:0-3848 GCF_021613505.1 Equus quagga
TATATAACCACTCTGTGCACCCCACTTCTTCGGTGCCCTTTCTTCCTTTGGGAAGAAAGGCCCCGGGCCATGGTTCCTCATAAAGCTTTGTTTAATTTTCTCTTGCTATTCTGTCTCATGTGAATTTAATTCATTCTCCGGCCAGACGAACCCCTATTTGGGAAGAGGAAATGTCTTCCTCCCCTACACAACTAAAGAGAAAAAGGGCATTTTGACCCCCATCTCTCTGTTACCCCTGAAAGCAGGAAAGAAATCTTCCATCTGAAAGGGGCTTTCCCCACATCCTTATACCAGAGCTAGGGAATTCAAGGCCAAGAAGCAAACCTTCTTACTTCTTTACTAATTTACTACCCCAAACCCAAACTCTGCTTAAATTCCTTGCTAATTAAGCACCCAAACCTAAGTTTCTTTGTCTTGTCAAATCCTCACATATTTATTGTTTCTCTGTGAAAAAGATATATAAGCTGCCTGCTTTGTTCACTCTCTGAGCATCATTTTTATAACCTCTTGTGTGTACATATTAAATTGGTTTTTCTCCTGTTAATCTGGTCTTATGTCCATTTGTTATTAGTCCAGCCATAAGAACTCAAGACGGGTAGAAGGGAGAATTTCTTCCTCCTGAAAATTTTCTCTTTTCCAGTTGTAACCAGTCAAATTCTATCAGACCCTCATCTCTTGGAGGCTTTCTAACAATTATTTAATCAGTCCTCCACCATCACTTTCATTATCTTAATGAAATGCTGCATCTTTTGCAAGACGGGCAATTTCACTCTGCAATTGACTGGCATAGTAATCACAATGACAACATCTGACATTAAAGTTGGGTGGGGGTAGATGCCAGTGTTAAACCACAGGGAGGTGTGAATGGGGACTAGATTTATAAGGACCTGTTTTTAGTGAACATTTCATGCTGGGATGAACTTTACCTCCCAACTTGTAATTATGGGTATTCCAACAGTTAATGCTCTGATAATGAGACTCCTTTGCACTCAACAACAGGAATTAGCATTGCAGTTTCTGGGTGAAAGGACTCCAAGGGAAGAAGTGTGATGAGTCCACCGCTGGTGAAGGTGGTCAGCTGTAATGTATGCAATACTGGCTGAGGGACTGACTAAGGTCCCTCCAGGCTCTGGCTTCCAGACTCTGTGTATTTAAGCCCTAAAGCTGTGGCCAACACCTAAATCTAAAATACTGAAAAGAAACACAGGTATCTGCTTTGTGACTACTGCCATCTACTGAAATTAAACTTCATTTCCAATTTTACTATTGTCGACATTATAACTGACTCCAGGGGGCAATGCATTGCAGTCTGTGACTTATGTCGACGAAAATAATCCATAACCAATCTATAAATGAAAATTTGGGTGAGTTTATTCTGAGCTTAAATCTGAGGATTATAACCCGGGGCCTTTCTTTCCAAAGGAAGAAAGGGCACCGAAGGAGTGGGGTGCACAGAGTGGTTATATACCCCCAGAGAGGATGTTTCACATAGGATTGAAATGTCCCTTTTACAATAGTCTTGAGACTGCTCTGTCGGCACAGCGATTGATGGAAACAGCAGGTAGGTCTTCTGTCTCAGTGAACACAGCAGGGTGGCAGTCTGTTGTCTCCAGCTGAGTGGTCACATGTGAGCTGGGTGGTCAAAGGTGAGTGCAGCAATCAGTTCCTAGCCTAAGGAAAATTGCTTACCCCTAAGGAAATGCTAATGTGGGGGGAAGTTGCACCTTTATCTCAAGGGCCTTTGTTCTGGCCATAGGAAATGTCTAAGCAGATATACAATGTGTGCACAACAGCCACAGTCAGGCCCTTTTGGAAAAAACAAAGTCAGGCCGAATTAGGCTTCCTCATATCCTCCAATATATCCTATTGCTTGCCATTTTTATTTGTCACTTAGATATGTTAGCTTAGCTCTGAACAGGTCAGAGGAGCTTTGCAAGTTCTGGCAAGGCTTAAAACCCCTTCCCCCCCGTTTGGGAGTCTGTTGGGAGATTCTGGATTTGTGTCTGGTTTGGTCTGGACTGGGTGGAGTCTGGCTCTACAAGTCCTTGAGGCTTGCACAGTAATAGGGTAATTCATTCTTGGAATGTGGTTCATTCCTTCATATCTGACTTTGCACATTATTCTTTATACTACTGGCCCATTCCACCTCTCCTCCACTCCTCAAACTGTTCTCCTTCAAAACCAATTTCAGATGTCCTCTCTAGAAAGACTTTCTCAACTCCCCCAAAGTTGTTCTCCTCTTCTTCTGTGCTTCAGGTAAATTTCACCCATTTCTGTTACAACACTTAACACATGCAACTTAGTTATTTAATAGTCCATTTCCTCCTCTAGACTCAAGCTTTTTTGGTACAACTGCCATGATTTAATCTTATTAGCATGTGTTCATTACCTAGCACATTGAAGATACTCACTAAACATTTATTAAATGAATAAATAAATACTATGATCATGCCAAATGGCCCAAGGTTATATCAGCCTCCTGAATTCAGGGTTTTTTTTAATGAGATAAAATTCATCATTTGAATCATTTTAATGTGTACAATCAATGGTTTTTAGTATATTCACAATGCTGTGTACTACGATTATAGCCATCCTGGTGTATATGAAGTGGTATCTCATTGTGGTTTTGATTTGCACTTCTTTAATGACTAATGATGTTGAGCATCTTTTCATATGCTTATTAGCCATTTGTATGTAAGGGTTCAGAATACCTCAACCCAAAATATGTCACTTTGGCACATTGATTATTTTGAAGTAAAGGTACTTGAGAAATATCTGGTACAAGAAGGACACTCTGAACTTCCTTTGTTCCCCTGAAAGCAGGAGATAAATTTCCCAAGTGAAAGGTACTCTTCCTGAACCAGGAGTGTAGAAGGCATCCTTATAACGAGAGACAGGGAATTTAGGGCAAAGGAAGCTGTATACACAAATCTTGTTGCTTCTTTACCATTTTACTATCCTTAGCCTAAACCCTTTTGTCTTGTCAATTCTTCACAGATTTATTGTTTCTTTGTCTAAAAGACATAAAAGCTTCCTGCTTTGATCACTTCTTTGAGTCTCATATCTTCGTGGGTCTCCCATACATACGTACATAATTAAATTTGCTTTTCTCCTGTTAATCTGTCTTTTTATTATAGGATGGTCTCAGCCAAGAACCTAAGGGTACAGAGAAAATTATTTTTCGTCTCTTACATGCATATCTTCTTAGAAGAAATGTCTTTTGGGTTGTTTGTTTCTTGTTTTTTCAGCTGTAAGAATTATTTCTATATTCTAGGTATGTGGCCCTTGTGTGATCCTACAATTTGCAAATATTTTCCCCATTCTGTGAGTTGTCTTTTCACTTTCTTGATAGTGAACTTTGATTTACAAAAGTTTTAATTTTGATGAAGTCCAATTATCTATTTTTCCTTTTATTGCTTGTGTTTTGGGTGTCATATTTAAGAAACCATCGCCTAATCCAGGGTCATGAAGATTTACACTGTAGGGGAGGAAGACATTTCCTCTTCCCAAATGGGGGTTCGTCTGGCTGGAGAACGAATTAAATTCACATGAGACAGAATAGCAAGAGAAAATTAAACAAAGCTTTATGAGGAACCATGGCCCGGGGCTTTCTTCCTGAAGGAAGAAAAGGCACCGAAGAAGTGGGGTGCACAGAGTGGTTATATACCCCGAAACAAGGTGTTTCACATATGATTGAAATGTCCCCTTTACAATAGTCACGAGGCTGCTCTGCCAGCACAGCGCTTGATGGAAACAGCAGATAGGTCTGCTGTCTCAGTGAACACCGTGGGGTGGCAGGTGTGTTGCCTCGGTCTGGGGGGTCACAGATGAGCACTGCAATCGGTTCC
>NW_025796233.1:0-3848 GCF_021613505.1 Equus quagga
GGAACCGATTGCAGTGCTCATCTGTGACCCCCCAGACCGAGGCAACACACCTGCCACCCCACGGTGTTCACTGAGACAGCAGACCTATCTGCTGTTTCCATCAAGCGCTGTGCTGGCAGAGCAGCCTCGTGACTATTGTAAAGGGGACATTTCAATCATATGTGAAACACCTTGTTTCGGGGTATATAACCACTCTGTGCACCCCACTTCTTCGGTGCCTTTTCTTCCTTCAGGAAGAAAGCCCCGGGCCATGGTTCCTCATAAAGCTTTGTTTAATTTTCTCTTGCTATTCTGTCTCATGTGAATTTAATTCGTTCTCCAGCCAGACGAACCCCCATTTGGGAAGAGGAAATGTCTTCCTCCCCTACAGTGTAAATCTTCATGACCCTGGATTAGGCGATGGTTTCTTAAATATGACACCCAAAACACAAGCAATAAAAGGAAAAATAGATAATTGGACTTCATCAAAATTAAAACTTTTGTAAATCAAAGTTCACTATCAAGAAAGTGAAAAGACAACTCACAGAATGGGGAAAATATTTGCAAATTGTAGGATCACACAAGGGCCACATACCTAGAATATAGAAATAATTCTTACAGCTGAAAAAACAAGAAACAAACAACCCAAAAGACATTTCTTCTAAGAAGATATGCATGTAAGAGACGAAAAATAATTTTCTCTGTACCCTTAGGTTCTTGGCTGAGACCATCCTATAATAAAAAGACAGATTAACAGGAGAAAAGCAAATTTAATTATGTACGTATGTATGGGAGACCCACGAAGATATGAGACTCAAAGAAGTGATCAAAGCAGGAAGCTTTTATGTCTTTTAGACAAAGAAACAATAAATCTGTGAAGAATTGACAAGACAAAAGGGTTTAGGCTAAGGATAGTAAAATGGTAAAGAAGCAACAAGATTTGTGTATACAGCTTCCTTTGCCCTAAATTCCCTGTCTCTCGTTATAAGGATGCCTTCTACACTCCTGGTTCAGGAAGAGTACCTTTCACTTGGGAAATTTATCTCCTGCTTTCAGGGGAACAAAGGAAGTTCAGAGTGTCCTTCTTGTACCAGATATTTCTCAAGTACCTTTACTTCAAAATAATCAATGTGCCAAAGTGACATATTTTGGGTTGAGGTATTCTGAACCCTTACATACAAATGGCTAATAAGCATATGAAAAGATGCTCAACATCATTAGTCATTAAAGAAGTGCAAATCAAAACCACAATGAGATACCACTTCATATACACCAGGATGGCTATAATCGTAGTACACAGCATTGTGAATATACTAAAAACCATTGATTGTACACATTAAAATGATTCAAATGATGAATTTTATCTCATTAAAAAAAACCCTGAATTCAGGAGGCTGATATAACCTTGGGCCATTTGGCATGATCATAGTATTTATTTATTCATTTAATAAATGTTTAGTGAGTATCTTCAATGTGCTAGGTAATGAACACATGCTAATAAGATTAAATCATGGCAGTTGTACCAAAAAAGCTTGAGTCTAGAGGAGGAAATGGACTATTAAATAACTAAGTTGCATGTGTTAAGTGTTGTAACAGAAATGGGTGAAATTTACCTGAAGCACAGAAGAAGAGGAGAACAACTTTGGGGGAGTTGAGAAAGTCTTTCTAGAGAGGACATCTGAAATTGGTTTTGAAGGAGAACAGTTTGAGGAGTGGAGGAGAGGTGGAATGGGCCAGTAGTATAAAGAATAATGTGCAAAGTCAGATATGAAGGAATGAACCACATTCCAAGAATGAATTACCCTATTACTGTGCAAGCCTCAAGGACTTGTAGAGCCAGACTCCACCCAGTCCAGACCAAACCAGACACAAATCCAGAATCTCCCAACAGACTCCCAAACGGGGGGGAAGGGGTTTTAAGCCTTGCCAGAACTTGCAAAGCTCCTCTGACCTGTTCAGAGCTAAGCTAACATATCTAAGTGACAAATAAAAATGGCAAGCAATAGGATATATTGGAGGATATGAGGAAGCCTAATTCGGCCTGACTTTGTTTTTTCCAAAAGGGCCTGACTGTGGCTGTTGTGCACACATTGTATATCTGCTTAGACATTTCCTATGGCCAGAACAAAGGCCCTTGAGATAAAGGTGCAACTTCCCCCCACATTAGCATTTCCTTAGGGGTAAGCAATTTTCCTTAGGCTAGGAACTGATTGCTGCACTCACCTTTGACCACCCAGCTCACATGTGACCACTCAGCTGGAGACAACAGACTGCCACCCTGCTGTGTTCACTGAGACAGAAGACCTACCTGCTGTTTCCATCAATCGCTGTGCCGACAGAGCAGTCTCAAGACTATTGTAAAAGGGACATTTCAATCCTATGTGAAACATCCTCTCTGGGGGTATATAACCACTCTGTGCACCCCACTCCTTCGGTGCCCTTTCTTCCTTTGGAAAGAAAGGCCCCGGGTTATAATCCTCAGATTTAAGCTCAGAATAAACTCACCCAAATTTTCATTTATAGATTGGTTATGGATTATTTTCGTCGACATAAGTCACAGACTGCAATGCATTGCCCCCTGGAGTCAGTTATAATGTCGACAATAGTAAAATTGGAAATGAAGTTTAATTTCAGTAGATGGCAGTAGTCACAAAGCAGATACCTGTGTTTCTTTTCAGTATTTTAGATTTAGGTGTTGGCCACAGCTTTAGGGCTTAAATACACAGAGTCTGGAAGCCAGAGCCTGGAGGGACCTTAGTCAGTCCCTCAGCCAGTATTGCATACATTACAGCTGACCACCTTCACCAGCGGTGGACTCATCACACTTCTTCCCTTGGAGTCCTTTCACCCAGAAACTGCAATGCTAATTCCTGTTGTTGAGTGCAAAGGAGTCTCATTATCAGAGCATTAACTGTTGGAATACCCATAATTACAAGTTGGGAGGTAAAGTTCATCCCAGCATGAAATGTTCACTAAAAACAGGTCCTTATAAATCTAGTCCCCATTCACACCTCCCTGTGGTTTAACACTGGCATCTACCCCCACCCAACTTTAATGTCAGATGTTGTCATTGTGATTACTATGCCAGTCAATTGCAGAGTGAAATTGCCCGTCTTGCAAAAGATGCAGCATTTCATTAAGATAATGAAAGTGATGGTGGAGGACTGATTAAATAATTGTTAGAAAGCCTCCAAGAGATGAGGGTCTGATAGAATTTGACTGGTTACAACTGGAAAAGAGAAAATTTTCAGGAGGAAGAAATTCTCCCTTCTACCCGTCTTGAGTTCTTATGGCTGGACTAATAACAAATGGACATAAGACCAGATTAACAGGAGAAAAACCAATTTAATATGTACACACAAGAGGTTATAAAAATGATGCTCAGAGAGTGAACAAAGCAGGCAGCTTATATATCTTTTTCACAGAGAAACAATAAATATGTGAGGATTTGACAAGACAAAGAAACTTAGGTTTGGGTGCTTAATTAGCAAGGAATTTAAGCAGAGTTTGGGTTTGGGGTAGTAAATTAGTAAAGAAGTAAGAAGGTTTGCTTCTTGGCCTTGAATTCCCTAGCTCTGGTATAAGGATGTGGGGAAAGCCCCTTTCAGATGGAAGATTTCTTTCCTGCTTTCAGGGGTAACAGAGAGATGGGGGTCAAAATGCCCTTTTTCTCTTTAGTTGTGTAGGGGAGGAAGACATTTCCTCTTCCCAAATAGGGGTTCGTCTGGCCGGAGAATGAATTAAATTCACATGAGACAGAATAGCAAGAGAAAATTAAACAAAGCTTTATGAGGAACCATGGCCCGGGGCCTTTCTTCCCAAAGGAAGAAAGGGCACCGAAGAAGTGGGGTGCACAGAGTGGTTATATA
>NW_025796234.1:0-1579 GCF_021613505.1 Equus quagga
ACTGCAGGCCATGAGCTTACTGGCTTTCAGTATCTTCCAGGAAGAAGTCCTAAGCGACAGGTACCCTGACCCCAGCTGCTCTGGACCAGCCCAGACCAGCCCAGCCCACACCCACGAGACTGGCACCGGCACAGACAGGTGGAGAGATGTACCAAAGTAACCGGCCCTCGTTAACCTGATCAATTCCCTTCCTCTGGGACCGGTGAAGGAGCTGTTTTCAGGTCACGTGATGTACGTAGAACCATGATTTCAGACCATGCATGTGCCAGCTTCTGTCCGCCTTTACGTGCGATGATGAAACTTCCCCTTGAATATTTATTCCCCATCGCAAATGAAGACACCCACCTCCCTGTGCTCGGGAGGCCATCGCTTTGTGAAATTCTTTCCTCTGCTCTCCACCTTTTCTTTGCTGCATGCTGCAAATAAAACTGGACTCTATGAAACTACTTCTGCTGTCTTTTGGTTCAATTCCCAAGAGGGATCACGTTTGGTCTGGTAACGAAACCTGTTTTGCTTTTAATTCCCAAGGGTCAGGGATTTTAGCTGCCATCTTTGTAAGCGCTTGTTGTACAAGCTGCAGCAGCTCATTTGTTTATTCAGCATTAACCGGGGCCCTACTGAGTGCTGACCTGTGGGCGCTGCTGCAAAGGTTCGTAGGCGAGGTCAGACGAGAAACCACCCAGGAAATGGGTCTGTATTATCATATGTGTATCTCCCGGCCTCGCCCAGAGCCCAGGACACAGTGGGAGCATAATAAACAGCAATTGCCTGGGCAGCAGGACAACACAATGTCTCTAGCATCCTGCTTTGAGAAAAGTGTGATCAAAAACAGCCTGTCCCCTTGTGTGCTGTGTGACTCTGGGCAGGTCACATCACCTCTCTGAGACTCGATTTCCTTGTGTGGAGGATGGGAACTGACATCACAGGCCTGTGGGGTTTCAGCAGCTGATCTGTGTAAAGAGCCTGGCACATGCTGAGTACTTTACATGTTACAGCTACTGGAGTTAATATTGTCACCATGGTGTCCAAGAACCTGGTAAATACTCCGATCTCCACTCACCTTCTGGAAAGTGAGAAGGAGTGACCAGATGACCTCTTCTGTCTCATCTACTCTTGGACTCTTGGAATCAGAGACGGGGGTTGTGCTGGTGGGTGCAGAGCAGCCCCTAGCAGAGGAGAAGGAAACTGACAAAGTGTTACCATGACGTTCGGAAGAGAGAGCTTTAAAGGTGGGACAAGGTTGGCGGAGAAGCCAGGAAGGTGACCTGCATGTGTGATGTCTCCAGCAGGGGAGGTCAGTGAGGTGCCCTCATCAGGACCCAGGACTCCCGAGTGCCCAGGCCCCAAGTGCTCGTGCAGGAGGAGTGTCCTGCCCTTGCAGGACGCCTGGGTGCTGGTTCTCCAGGTCCTGTGGGCTCAGAAGCACATCTCCCATGTTCTGCTCCATCTCCTCTGTCTCAGCTAAGGGCAAGGCCTCCACTGTCTCCAAGTCGCCAGTGATGAGGATGCCAGGGATTTGGAGGGCTCTGTGCCAGGGTGTAACCATGGCATCCTCCACAGCCCTGGGCCACATGTCAGG
>NW_025796235.1:0-3499 GCF_021613505.1 Equus quagga
AGAATTAACTAATCAGGCATTTTATTATTTTTTAATTTATGTTTCCTATCTCTGTCCATTGAAAAGCCCTGAAACAATGACCAACCAACTAATGAGGAATACTCCTAGTGCCTAGAATATGGCAACTAAATGCTACTTCCCACTAAAAAGAACTAGAGCTCCTTGGAAATGGCTGATTTCAGGCCTGGGGCAAGAAAGGTACAAAATAAGCCTGGAACACCTTACCACACCAAATGGCAAGAGAGCTATCAAAGACTAGTGGAGTGAGGACAAAAAGACATTCTGAGCATCCACACGAATGACTGCAATGGATTGAAACACCCCAAATATGTCAGAATTCATAAGTTAATAGCAATACTTAAAATTAAAATAAAATAACACTCATTGGTCATCTTTGGAGGATGCTAGGGAACCAACCCATTACTTTGAAAACTGGTAAATGAAGGGAAAGAAGCAAACATTTATCCCGCCCTTTCTATACAAATTATACCTCAGGGTAATGAGTTGATGACGGGGAGTTTATCTTTGTAGAAATATGTGGATAATAAATAAAAACGGAATGACAGAATATCATTTTACAGCCCCTAATAAAATAATGAATCTAAGCAGTAAACCTCAATAGTTTCTAAAATAAAAGACAGACGAGCAAACCTTATGCTCCTCCTGATGGCAAGGCATAACATCTAAGACACATTCTTGCCAAAAAAAATAGGACCACAGAGTTTTTGACAGGGGTCCATGGAGCAGGTGCATGAAAATATTCCAGGGAATCTATGAACTCGGCTGGGGAAAAAAATACATCCTGATTTTCAGTAACATTTAACTGAAGTTTAACATTCCCTTCAATTACGATCACAGGTAAGAAACTGCAGCAGTACTAACAGTACCTAGGACTTGTTGCCAAAGAATTCACAGACATTTTCAAATCATACAACTGTTGCAAAATTTCAAAATATCATTTACATTCATCACTACTTCAAAATCATGGTAGTTAAAGATCAATTGTGAAACCAGCAAACAGTTAGCCATTGATGATTAAAAAGCTAGTAACTAAAGTTTTTTTTCCTTTTTGCAATTACTGATTATAGCTTTAGCTGTTTAACCCACCCATTGTTAACTGTGCTGTTTAGGCAATACGCTACTGACTCCCACTAGGTTCCTATAGATAACATCTCCCTGGAGCCTGGGTCACCATGGTAAGGGGTGTTTTGAGCTGTTTTTCAGGAATTAGAACCCCTTGCCCACTTCAGGCCGGTTGAGACCACCTCGCCCCCCGCTACCCCATAAATATCCCTGATAAATTTTCAGGGAAGCGGATTTGAGACTCATTCTCTCACTTCCTCATTTGGCTGCCTTGTGATTAAAACCCTCTCTCTGCTGGAATCTCATGGTCTTGGTGTTTGGCTTTCCAGGCAGCGGGCAAAAATGAATCTGGTGCAGTAACAACTGGGAAAACTTGTTATTTAATGAGCTTTTTTTTTCTTGAGGAAGATTAGCCCTGAGCTAACATCTGCTGCCAATCCTCCTCTTTTTGCTGAGGAAGACTGGCCCTGAGCTAACATCTGTGCCCATCTTCCTCTGCTTTATAGGTGGGACGCTTGTCACATCATGACTTGACAAGCAGTGTGTAGGTCTGCACTTGGGATCCAAACCGGAGAACCCTGGGCAAACATGCAAACTTAACCAGTGCACCACCAGGCCAGCCCCTTTAATGTGCATTTTAAAGGAGAAAAGCACATATATTAACATATATTACAATATGTTTTTAATAATTTAATACCTAAATAGTTGCAATTGGTTTCCATTATAATCCTATGTATTTTATTTTATCCATTTAAAAACATTCTGAGAAGAAGATACTGTAAACCCACCAGAAAGATACAATCAGCAAAACCCAGGATGTGGAAAACTCTACATGATGAATGAACTGTTTCTTCAAAAATAAACTGCAAGAAAAAAACAGCAAGAGAAAAAGGAAGCCTCAGAAGGAAGAGATATAGATATAAGAAACCGTTGAAATGTATGGGCCTCATGTACATCTTGATTTGAACAAACGATTTAAAAATTATGTGATAATTGGGGAAATCTGAACATGGACTAGATACGTGATATTAAGGAACCATTGTTAATTTTTAGGTGGCATAATGGTATTATGACCATGTTTTGTAAGTCCTTATCTTTTAGAGATTAATACTAAAATAATTATGCATGAAATTATATGATGCCTGAAATTTGCTTTAAAATAATCCAGGGGAGGTGAAGTGAAGAGGTGTAAATTAAACAAGATGAGTTGATACTTACTGCAACTGGGTGACAGATACATCACAGTACATAATAGACTCCACTTGTATTTAAACTTTCCCATAATAAAAAGGTTTTTTTAAAAACACCTAACAGAAACCCTACATTTATCTCACATATATTTGCTTTCAGCTATAATTACACCACCCAAGTGTGGGAACACTCATTTCCTCCTGTTAATCAGAAGCTTTAGTGTCTAATTAGTTAAAAGAGAGAGAAAATAAATTATTATTTAACCAATGCAATTTAGAGGAGTTTCAAAATCTATCAAAATATATAATTCCTGGCAGAAAAACAATCAAAGAGGTATAATGGAGGAAAACCCTAAAGACGGCTGACCTAATACAAAATGCCTCACACTGTATTCTGCTTAAGACATGTGCTTGGCTCCCCAGGTAGGTTGTAGGCTTCTAAAAGGCAGAAACAATGTCGTAGTCATCTTTGTTTAGCCAGCATGTGAATCAGGATGGGCTGGCTGAATTGCTGCAAAGGTGAAAAAATGCCACCAGAGAGAGGTCTTTCTGAAGGCTCTATTAGTCTATCTGCAACAGGGGAACTACAATGGACCACAAAAAGAAACCATTCTACATTGTAACTTGGAAATGTGTCAACCCAAATACCACCAGAAAGCATTCAACTTTAAAATGAAAACGTAAAATAAGTTGCAATGCACATTGAAATGAGACAGAGCAATAGCGATCTACTCTGCTGGGCAATATAAATTCTAGAAAAAGGAAAGTTGCCAAGTTACCACAGTTTCTCCAGTCCTCATACAGGAGCAAGAGTCCCCTGATCCATTAACAAGTCAATGTCAACTGCCTGGAAGGCAGATACCAAGAGTAGTAGATACGGTGTCATGAAGTAGGGGGTGGGTCTAGATCCAGCACGGGACTACATCCAGTCACTTTAGTTGAAACTCAGGATGTTTTCAGCCAAAGTGAACTTCAACCTCCGGGCCTTCCCAACTCAGCTACTTCCTGGAACTGTTTCATTCTATTCTGACTCTGCAGGAACAAGAGAGAGACTAGAGCCAAAGGCTACTAGTGGAAGGGGAAGTCAATGACTACATTGATTGATGGATCAAATTGCCTGATTGAGCCTTAAAATTCACAGAGAATTTGGGTGGGATTAGAGGACATTTTTTGGTTGGTTTCTTCTTTATCCATTTTGTACACAGCAAGGTAACACTGAAGACTTC
>NW_025796236.1:0-3499 GCF_021613505.1 Equus quagga
GAAGTCTTCAGTGTTACCTTGCTGTGTACAAAATGGATAAAGAAGAAACCAACCAAAAAATGTCCTCTAATCCCACCCAAATTCTCTGTGAATTTTAAGGCTCAATCAGGCAATTTGATCCATCAATCAATGTAGTCATTGACTTCCCCTTCCACTAGTAGCCTTTGGCTCTAGTCTCTCTCTTGTTCCTGCAGAGTCAGAATAGAATGAAACAGTTCCAGGAAGTAGCTGAGTTGGGAAGGCCCGGAGGTTGAAGTTCACTTTGGCTGAAAACATCCTGAGTTTCAACTAAAGTGACTGGATGTAGTCCCGTGCTGGATCTAGACCCACCCCCTACTTCATGACACCGTATCTACTACTCTTGGTATCTGCCTTCCAGGCAGTTGACATTGACTTGTTAATGGATCAGGGGACTCTTGCTCCTGTATGAGGACTGGAGAAACTGTGGTAACTTGGCAACTTTCCTTTTTCTAGAATTTATATTGCCCAGCAGAGTAGATCGCTATTGCTCTGTCTCATTTCAATGTGCATTGCAACTTATTTTACGTTTTCATTTTAAAGTTGAATGCTTTCTGGTGGTATTTGGGTTGACACATTTCCAAGTTACAATGTAGAATGGTTTCTTTTTGTGGTCCATTGTAGTTCCCCTGTTGCAGATAGACTAATAGAGCCTTCAGAAAGACCTCTCTCTGGTGGCATTTTTTCACCTTTGCAGCAATTCAGCCAGCCCATCCTGATTCACATGCTGGCTAAACAAAGATGACTACGACATTGTTTCTGCCTTTTAGAAGCCTACAACCTACCTGGGGAGCCAAGCACATGTCTTAAGCAGAATACAGTG
The DNA here is from genome assembly GCF_021613505.1 of Equus quagga. Lineage (NCBI taxonomy): Eukaryota > Metazoa > Chordata > Mammalia > Perissodactyla > Equidae > Equus > Equus quagga. The sequence goes on from NW_025796236.1 coordinate 842, forward strand.
TGAGGCATTTTGTATTAGGTCAGCCGTCTTTAGGGTTTTCCTCCATTATACCTCTTTGATTGTTTTTCTGCCAGGAATTATATATTTTGATAGATTTTGAAACTCCTCTAAATTGCATTGGTTAAATAATAATTTATTTTCTCTCTCTTTTAACTAATTAGACACTAAAGCTTCTGATTAACAGGAGGAAATGAGTGTTCCCACACTTGGGTGGTGTAATTATAGCTGAAAGCAAATATATGTGAGATAAATGTAGGGTTTCTGTTAGGTGTTTTTAAAAAAACCTTTTTATTATGGGAAAGTTTAAATACAAGTGGAGTCTATTATGTACTGTGATGTATCTGTCACCCAGTTGCAGTAAGTATCAACTCATCTTGTTTAATTTACACCTCTTCACTTCACCTCCCCTGGATTATTTTAAAGCAAATTTCAGGCATCATATAATTTCATGCATAATTATTTTAGTATTAATCTCTAAAAGATAAGGACTTACAAAACATGGTCATAATACCATTATGCCACCTAAAAATTAACAATGGTTCCTTAATATCACGTATCTAGTCCATGTTCAGATTTCCCCAATTATCACATAATTTTTAAATCGTTTGTTCAAATCAAGATGTACATGAGGCCCATACATTTCAACGGTTTCTTATATCTATATCTCTTCCTTCTGAGGCTTCCTTTTTCTCTTGCTGTTTTTTTCTTGCAGTTTATTTTTGAAGAAACAGTTCATTCATCATGTAGAGTTTTCCACATCCTGGGTTTTGCTGATTGTATCTTTCTGGTGGGTTTACAGTATCTTCTTCTCAGAATGTTTTTAAATGGATAAAATAAAATACATAGGATTATAATGGAAACCAATTGCAACTATTTAGGTATTAAATTATTAAAAACATATTGTAATATATGTTAATATATGTGCTTTTCTCCTTTAAAATGCACATTAAAGGGGCTGGCCTGGTGGTGCACTGGTTAAGTTTGCATGTTTGCCCAGGGTTCTCCGGTTTGGATCCCAAGTGCAGACCTACACACTGCTTGTCAAGTCATGATGTGACAAGCGTCCCACCTATAAAGCAGAGGAAGATGGGCACAGATGTTAGCTCAGGGCCAGTCTTCCTCAGCAAAAAGAGGAGGATTGGCAGCAGATGTTAGCTCAGGGCTAATCTTCCTCAAGAAAAAAAAAGCTCATTAAATAACAAGTTTTCCCAGTTGTTACTGCACCAGATTCATTTTTGCCCGCTGCCTGGAAAGCCAAACACCAAGACCATGAGATTCCAGCAGAGAGAGGGTTTTAATCACAAGGCAGCCAAATGAGGAAGTGAGAGAATGAGTCTCAAATCCGCTTCCCTGAAAATTTATCAGGGATATTTATGGGGTAGCGGGGGGCGAGGTGGTCTCAACCGGCCTGAAGTGGGCAAGGGGTTCTAATTCCTGAAAAACAGCTCAAAACACCCCTTACCATGGTGACCCAGGCTCCAGGGAGATGTTATCTATAGGAACCTAGTGGGAGTCAGTAGCGTATTGCCTAAACAGCACAGTTAACAATGGGTGGGTTAAACAGCTAAAGCTATAATCAGTAATTGCAAAAAGGAAAAAAAACTTTAGTTACTAGCTTTTTAATCATCAATGGCTAACTGTTTGCTGGTTTCACAATTGATCTTTAACTACCATGATTTTGAAGTAGTGATGAATGTAAATGATATTTTGAAATTTTGCAACAGTTGTATGATTTGAAAATGTCTGTGAATTCTTTGGCAACAAGTCCTAGGTACTGTTAGTACTGCTGCAGTTTCTTACCTGTGATCGTAATTGAAGGGAATGTTAAACTTCAGTTAAATGTTACTGAAAATCAGGATGTATTTTTTTCCCCAGCCGAGTTCATAGATTCCCTGGAATATTTTCATGCACCTGCTCCATGGACCCCTGTCAAAAACTCTGTGGTCCTATTTTTTTTGGCAAGAATGTGTCTTAGATGTTATGCCTTGCCATCAGGAGGAGCATAAGGTTTGCTCGTCTGTCTTTTATTTTAGAAACTATTGAGGTTTACTGCTTAGATTCATTATTTTATTAGGGGCTGTAAAATGATATTCTGTCATTCCGTTTTTATTTATTATCCACATATTTCTACAAAGATAAACTCCCCGTCATCAACTCATTACCCTGAGGTATAATTTGTATAGAAAGGGCGGGATAAATGTTTGCTTCTTTCCCTTCATTTACCAGTTTTCAAAGTAATGGGTTGGTTCCCTAGCATCCTCCAAAGATGACCAATGAGTGTTATTTTATTTTAATTTTAAGTATTGCTATTAACTTATGAATTCTGACATATTTGGGGTGTTTCAATCCATTGCAGTCATTCGTGTGGATGCTCAGAATGTCTTTTTGTCCTCACTCCACTAGTCTTTGATAGCTCTCTTGCCATTTGGTGTGGTAAGGTGTTCCAGGCTTATTTTGTACCTTTCTTGCCCCAGGCCTGAAATCAGCCATTTCCAAGGAGCTCTAGTTCTTTTTAGTGGGAAGTAGCATTTAGTTGCCATATTCTAGGCACTAGGAGTATTCCTCATTAGTTGGTTGGTCATTGTTTCAGGGCTTTTCAATGGACAGAGATAGGAAACATAAATTAAAAAATAATAAAATGCCTGATTAGTTAATTCT
>NW_025796237.1:0-3499 GCF_021613505.1 Equus quagga
AGAATTAACTAATCAGGCATTTTATTATTTTTTAATTTATGTTTCCTATCTCTGTCCATTGAAAAGCCCTGAAACAATGACCAACCAACTAATGAGGAATACTCCTAGTGCCTAGAATATGGCAACTAAATGCTACTTCCCACTAAAAAGAACTAGAGCTCCTTGGAAATGGCTGATTTCAGGCCTGGGGCAAGAAAGGTACAAAATAAGCCTGGAACACCTTACCACACCAAATGGCAAGAGAGCTATCAAAGACTAGTGGAGTGAGGACAAAAAGACATTCTGAGCATCCACACGAATGACTGCAATGGATTGAAACACCCCAAATATGTCAGAATTCATAAGTTAATAGCAATACTTAAAATTAAAATAAAATAACACTCATTGGTCATCTTTGGAGGATGCTAGGGAACCAACCCATTACTTTGAAAACTGGTAAATGAAGGGAAAGAAGCAAACATTTATCCCGCCCTTTCTATACAAATTATACCTCAGGGTAATGAGTTGATGACGGGGAGTTTATCTTTGTAGAAATATGTGGATAATAAATAAAAACGGAATGACAGAATATCATTTTACAGCCCCTAATAAAATAATGAATCTAAGCAGTAAACCTCAATAGTTTCTAAAATAAAAGACAGACGAGCAAACCTTATGCTCCTCCTGATGGCAAGGCATAACATCTAAGACACATTCTTGCCAAAAAAAATAGGACCACAGAGTTTTTGACAGGGGTCCATGGAGCAGGTGCATGAAAATATTCCAGGGAATCTATGAACTCGGCTGGGGAAAAAAATACATCCTGATTTTCAGTAACATTTAACTGAAGTTTAACATTCCCTTCAATTACGATCACAGGTAAGAAACTGCAGCAGTACTAACAGTACCTAGGACTTGTTGCCAAAGAATTCACAGACATTTTCAAATCATACAACTGTTGCAAAATTTCAAAATATCATTTACATTCATCACTACTTCAAAATCATGGTAGTTAAAGATCAATTGTGAAACCAGCAAACAGTTAGCCATTGATGATTAAAAAGCTAGTAACTAAAGTTTTTTTTCCTTTTTGCAATTACTGATTATAGCTTTAGCTGTTTAACCCACCCATTGTTAACTGTGCTGTTTAGGCAATACGCTACTGACTCCCACTAGGTTCCTATAGATAACATCTCCCTGGAGCCTGGGTCACCATGGTAAGGGGTGTTTTGAGCTGTTTTTCAGGAATTAGAACCCCTTGCCCACTTCAGGCCGGTTGAGACCACCTCGCCCCCCGCTACCCCATAAATATCCCTGATAAATTTTCAGGGAAGCGGATTTGAGACTCATTCTCTCACTTCCTCATTTGGCTGCCTTGTGATTAAAACCCTCTCTCTGCTGGAATCTCATGGTCTTGGTGTTTGGCTTTCCAGGCAGCGGGCAAAAATGAATCTGGTGCAGTAACAACTGGGAAAACTTGTTATTTAATGAGCTTTTTTTTTCTTGAGGAAGATTAGCCCTGAGCTAACATCTGCTGCCAATCCTCCTCTTTTTGCTGAGGAAGACTGGCCCTGAGCTAACATCTGTGCCCATCTTCCTCTGCTTTATAGGTGGGACGCTTGTCACATCATGACTTGACAAGCAGTGTGTAGGTCTGCACTTGGGATCCAAACCGGAGAACCCTGGGCAAACATGCAAACTTAACCAGTGCACCACCAGGCCAGCCCCTTTAATGTGCATTTTAAAGGAGAAAAGCACATATATTAACATATATTACAATATGTTTTTAATAATTTAATACCTAAATAGTTGCAATTGGTTTCCATTATAATCCTATGTATTTTATTTTATCCATTTAAAAACATTCTGAGAAGAAGATACTGTAAACCCACCAGAAAGATACAATCAGCAAAACCCAGGATGTGGAAAACTCTACATGATGAATGAACTGTTTCTTCAAAAATAAACTGCAAGAAAAAAACAGCAAGAGAAAAAGGAAGCCTCAGAAGGAAGAGATATAGATATAAGAAACCGTTGAAATGTATGGGCCTCATGTACATCTTGATTTGAACAAACGATTTAAAAATTATGTGATAATTGGGGAAATCTGAACATGGACTAGATACGTGATATTAAGGAACCATTGTTAATTTTTAGGTGGCATAATGGTATTATGACCATGTTTTGTAAGTCCTTATCTTTTAGAGATTAATACTAAAATAATTATGCATGAAATTATATGATGCCTGAAATTTGCTTTAAAATAATCCAGGGGAGGTGAAGTGAAGAGGTGTAAATTAAACAAGATGAGTTGATACTTACTGCAACTGGGTGACAGATACATCACAGTACATAATAGACTCCACTTGTATTTAAACTTTCCCATAATAAAAAGGTTTTTTTAAAAACACCTAACAGAAACCCTACATTTATCTCACATATATTTGCTTTCAGCTATAATTACACCACCCAAGTGTGGGAACACTCATTTCCTCCTGTTAATCAGAAGCTTTAGTGTCTAATTAGTTAAAAGAGAGAGAAAATAAATTATTATTTAACCAATGCAATTTAGAGGAGTTTCAAAATCTATCAAAATATATAATTCCTGGCAGAAAAACAATCAAAGAGGTATAATGGAGGAAAACCCTAAAGACGGCTGACCTAATACAAAATGCCTCACACTGTATTCTGCTTAAGACATGTGCTTGGCTCCCCAGGTAGGTTGTAGGCTTCTAAAAGGCAGAAACAATGTCGTAGTCATCTTTGTTTAGCCAGCATGTGAATCAGGATGGGCTGGCTGAATTGCTGCAAAGGTGAAAAAATGCCACCAGAGAGAGGTCTTTCTGAAGGCTCTATTAGTCTATCTGCAACAGGGGAACTACAATGGACCACAAAAAGAAACCATTCTACATTGTAACTTGGAAATGTGTCAACCCAAATACCACCAGAAAGCATTCAACTTTAAAATGAAAACGTAAAATAAGTTGCAATGCACATTGAAATGAGACAGAGCAATAGCGATCTACTCTGCTGGGCAATATAAATTCTAGAAAAAGGAAAGTTGCCAAGTTACCACAGTTTCTCCAGTCCTCATACAGGAGCAAGAGTCCCCTGATCCATTAACAAGTCAATGTCAACTGCCTGGAAGGCAGATACCAAGAGTAGTAGATACGGTGTCATGAAGTAGGGGGTGGGTCTAGATCCAGCACGGGACTACATCCAGTCACTTTAGTTGAAACTCAGGATGTTTTCAGCCAAAGTGAACTTCAACCTCCGGGCCTTCCCAACTCAGCTACTTCCTGGAACTGTTTCATTCTATTCTGACTCTGCAGGAACAAGAGAGAGACTAGAGCCAAAGGCTACTAGTGGAAGGGGAAGTCAATGACTACATTGATTGATGGATCAAATTGCCTGATTGAGCCTTAAAATTCACAGAGAATTTGGGTGGGATTAGAGGACATTTTTTGGTTGGTTTCTTCTTTATCCATTTTGTACACAGCAAGGTAACACTGAAGACTTC
>NW_025796238.1:0-3499 GCF_021613505.1 Equus quagga
GAAGTCTTCAGTGTTACCTTGCTGTGTACAAAATGGATAAAGAAGAAACCAACCAAAAAATGTCCTCTAATCCCACCCAAATTCTCTGTGAATTTTAAGGCTCAATCAGGCAATTTGATCCATCAATCAATGTAGTCATTGACTTCCCCTTCCACTAGTAGCCTTTGGCTCTAGTCTCTCTCTTGTTCCTGCAGAGTCAGAATAGAATGAAACAGTTCCAGGAAGTAGCTGAGTTGGGAAGGCCCGGAGGTTGAAGTTCACTTTGGCTGAAAACATCCTGAGTTTCAACTAAAGTGACTGGATGTAGTCCCGTGCTGGATCTAGACCCACCCCCTACTTCATGACACCGTATCTACTACTCTTGGTATCTGCCTTCCAGGCAGTTGACATTGACTTGTTAATGGATCAGGGGACTCTTGCTCCTGTATGAGGACTGGAGAAACTGTGGTAACTTGGCAACTTTCCTTTTTCTAGAATTTATATTGCCCAGCAGAGTAGATCGCTATTGCTCTGTCTCATTTCAATGTGCATTGCAACTTATTTTACGTTTTCATTTTAAAGTTGAATGCTTTCTGGTGGTATTTGGGTTGACACATTTCCAAGTTACAATGTAGAATGGTTTCTTTTTGTGGTCCATTGTAGTTCCCCTGTTGCAGATAGACTAATAGAGCCTTCAGAAAGACCTCTCTCTGGTGGCATTTTTTCACCTTTGCAGCAATTCAGCCAGCCCATCCTGATTCACATGCTGGCTAAACAAAGATGACTACGACATTGTTTCTGCCTTTTAGAAGCCTACAACCTACCTGGGGAGCCAAGCACATGTCTTAAGCAGAATACAGTGTGAGGCATTTTGTATTAGGTCAGCCGTCTTTAGGGTTTTCCTCCATTATACCTCTTTGATTGTTTTTCTGCCAGGAATTATATATTTTGATAGATTTTGAAACTCCTCTAAATTGCATTGGTTAAATAATAATTTATTTTCTCTCTCTTTTAACTAATTAGACACTAAAGCTTCTGATTAACAGGAGGAAATGAGTGTTCCCACACTTGGGTGGTGTAATTATAGCTGAAAGCAAATATATGTGAGATAAATGTAGGGTTTCTGTTAGGTGTTTTTAAAAAAACCTTTTTATTATGGGAAAGTTTAAATACAAGTGGAGTCTATTATGTACTGTGATGTATCTGTCACCCAGTTGCAGTAAGTATCAACTCATCTTGTTTAATTTACACCTCTTCACTTCACCTCCCCTGGATTATTTTAAAGCAAATTTCAGGCATCATATAATTTCATGCATAATTATTTTAGTATTAATCTCTAAAAGATAAGGACTTACAAAACATGGTCATAATACCATTATGCCACCTAAAAATTAACAATGGTTCCTTAATATCACGTATCTAGTCCATGTTCAGATTTCCCCAATTATCACATAATTTTTAAATCGTTTGTTCAAATCAAGATGTACATGAGGCCCATACATTTCAACGGTTTCTTATATCTATATCTCTTCCTTCTGAGGCTTCCTTTTTCTCTTGCTGTTTTTTTCTTGCAGTTTATTTTTGAAGAAACAGTTCATTCATCATGTAGAGTTTTCCACATCCTGGGTTTTGCTGATTGTATCTTTCTGGTGGGTTTACAGTATCTTCTTCTCAGAATGTTTTTAAATGGATAAAATAAAATACATAGGATTATAATGGAAACCAATTGCAACTATTTAGGTATTAAATTATTAAAAACATATTGTAATATATGTTAATATATGTGCTTTTCTCCTTTAAAATGCACATTAAAGGGGCTGGCCTGGTGGTGCACTGGTTAAGTTTGCATGTTTGCCCAGGGTTCTCCGGTTTGGATCCCAAGTGCAGACCTACACACTGCTTGTCAAGTCATGATGTGACAAGCGTCCCACCTATAAAGCAGAGGAAGATGGGCACAGATGTTAGCTCAGGGCCAGTCTTCCTCAGCAAAAAGAGGAGGATTGGCAGCAGATGTTAGCTCAGGGCTAATCTTCCTCAAGAAAAAAAAAGCTCATTAAATAACAAGTTTTCCCAGTTGTTACTGCACCAGATTCATTTTTGCCCGCTGCCTGGAAAGCCAAACACCAAGACCATGAGATTCCAGCAGAGAGAGGGTTTTAATCACAAGGCAGCCAAATGAGGAAGTGAGAGAATGAGTCTCAAATCCGCTTCCCTGAAAATTTATCAGGGATATTTATGGGGTAGCGGGGGGCGAGGTGGTCTCAACCGGCCTGAAGTGGGCAAGGGGTTCTAATTCCTGAAAAACAGCTCAAAACACCCCTTACCATGGTGACCCAGGCTCCAGGGAGATGTTATCTATAGGAACCTAGTGGGAGTCAGTAGCGTATTGCCTAAACAGCACAGTTAACAATGGGTGGGTTAAACAGCTAAAGCTATAATCAGTAATTGCAAAAAGGAAAAAAAACTTTAGTTACTAGCTTTTTAATCATCAATGGCTAACTGTTTGCTGGTTTCACAATTGATCTTTAACTACCATGATTTTGAAGTAGTGATGAATGTAAATGATATTTTGAAATTTTGCAACAGTTGTATGATTTGAAAATGTCTGTGAATTCTTTGGCAACAAGTCCTAGGTACTGTTAGTACTGCTGCAGTTTCTTACCTGTGATCGTAATTGAAGGGAATGTTAAACTTCAGTTAAATGTTACTGAAAATCAGGATGTATTTTTTTCCCCAGCCGAGTTCATAGATTCCCTGGAATATTTTCATGCACCTGCTCCATGGACCCCTGTCAAAAACTCTGTGGTCCTATTTTTTTTGGCAAGAATGTGTCTTAGATGTTATGCCTTGCCATCAGGAGGAGCATAAGGTTTGCTCGTCTGTCTTTTATTTTAGAAACTATTGAGGTTTACTGCTTAGATTCATTATTTTATTAGGGGCTGTAAAATGATATTCTGTCATTCCGTTTTTATTTATTATCCACATATTTCTACAAAGATAAACTCCCCGTCATCAACTCATTACCCTGAGGTATAATTTGTATAGAAAGGGCGGGATAAATGTTTGCTTCTTTCCCTTCATTTACCAGTTTTCAAAGTAATGGGTTGGTTCCCTAGCATCCTCCAAAGATGACCAATGAGTGTTATTTTATTTTAATTTTAAGTATTGCTATTAACTTATGAATTCTGACATATTTGGGGTGTTTCAATCCATTGCAGTCATTCGTGTGGATGCTCAGAATGTCTTTTTGTCCTCACTCCACTAGTCTTTGATAGCTCTCTTGCCATTTGGTGTGGTAAGGTGTTCCAGGCTTATTTTGTACCTTTCTTGCCCCAGGCCTGAAATCAGCCATTTCCAAGGAGCTCTAGTTCTTTTTAGTGGGAAGTAGCATTTAGTTGCCATATTCTAGGCACTAGGAGTATTCCTCATTAGTTGGTTGGTCATTGTTTCAGGGCTTTTCAATGGACAGAGATAGGAAACATAAATTAAAAAATAATAAAATGCCTGATTAGTTAATTCT
>NW_025796239.1:0-1493 GCF_021613505.1 Equus quagga
GTTAGCTCAGGGCTAATCTTCCTCAAAAAAAAAAAGATACCAGCTGAAAGTTGAAAATATTAGGGGCTTGCATCAGGTTCCCCACTAATGCTCATTTACTTCTCCTGCTGGATGGCAGTTCATTTGAAACGTGTGAGAGTAGTCGAGAGTCGGCTGGATGAAATTAGGAGCAGTCAAAGCTGATTCAGGAGGGGAGGGAGTTTTTCTGGTTTGAGGCCTGAGAACTGTTGAAAGGCTGGCGGGGCTAACATGACTCACAGGAAATCTCCCTTACGCCTGGCGTTTCTGTCACAGGCCAAGTCTCTAGGAACTTTCTAGATCAGGCGTATATTCCTCTTTTCTCCTGGTGCCTGGTTGGTGTTTGATGAGTGTATTAGTTTGGTTGTTAGCAGAAATCCAGCTCACCACTGGCATAGGTGAAAAAAGAGGATTTATTACTTTACAGAATTCGAAGAAAGCTAAAGTGCCAAACCACAGAGAGACGAGAGGAGCAGCTGCAGCCAGGAACCCAAACCACACCGGGATTCCCTGCCTGTCTCTTTATTTGTGCTTTGCTGTCCCTGTTGGTTTCATTCTTTTATTCTTTCACTCTTCTGTTCTGTCTTCTGAGGATTACATTTTACAGTTCAGACCACACAAAACAAAAAACAAACAAAAACCTCAAGTTTTGAAAACTATTTTTGTTTTGATGGTTCACAGGGAGTCGTATTTAGATTTTACAATAGTTAAAAAAAATAGTCCTTCAAAACTTTCTATTCTGCCTCAATGGGAAGCAGTATTAGGAATTTGAAAATTTATGGGCTGTGGCTTCTTGGCTGCCTGTTGAGAACAGGGTTATACTATTCTCTTCAGTGCCTGTGCCAGACGGAGGAGGGTAGAGAGAGGGTTTATGTCTGTCACAGGGTTGTCAAGCGTCTCATCCAGACCCTTGAAGCGGCAGTGCACTCGGTACTCAGTACTAATCCTGTCCTTCCCAGTCGCCCCTTCCCCATCCCTGCGCCCCCTTGTCGGCCCTCCGGGAGCTCCTGTTCCTGGCCTTTGGCGCCTCTCTCCGCGTTCTCACAGAGGAGTCTAGGAGGACGAAGGATTCCGGAGGGAGACGCCGAGTCCTCAGATTTTGCCCAAACTTTATGCTACCCCCTCCTCCCGTCTCGGCTGTAGGACTCAAGTTCCTCTGACACCTGTCCAGATTGGTGATTTGAAAATGTGTCTCACACTTTCTCATTTCAGCCCATCAAAGACTGGAAGACAGAGGGAGGATATCATAAATAGATTTCATATCCTCTCTCATTTTCATTAAAACACCCCTGGGGCCGGCCTGGTGGCGCAGCAGTTAAGTGCGCACTTTCTGGAGGCCCGGGGTTCGCAGGTTCTGATCCCAGGTGTGGACATGGCACCATTTGGCCCGCCATGCTGTGGTAGGCGTCCCACATATAAAGTAGAGGAAGATGGGCATGGATGTTAGCTCAGGGCCAGTCTTCCTCAGCAAAAAG
>NW_025796239.1:1593-6544 GCF_021613505.1 Equus quagga
CCCTTATTAAAATAATTGTAGAATATATAATTAAAGGGGTCGTGTTAATCAATCAGTGCCTATTGTTAGAGATGCTGGATGACTTGTATCAATTGTTCTCTCTGCTTGGTATCATAATCCCCACTATTATATGTTTTTTTTTTTTTTTGAGGAAGATTAGCCCTGAGCTAACTACTGCCAGTCCTCCTCTTTTTTGCTGAGGAAGCCTGGCCCTGAACTGACATCCATGCCCATCTTCCTCTACTTTATATGTGGGACGCCTACCACAGCATGGCTTTTGCTAAGCAGTGCCATGTCCGCACCCAGGATCCGAATCGGCAACCCTGGGCCGCCAAGAAGCAGAATGTGTGAACTTAACCACTGTACCACCAGGCCGGCCCCATCACCTCACTTTTTGTAGAGTAAGAAGAGGGGTTTTTTGGGTTCCTAATAGATGCCAGTAGTGTACTTCCAATATAACAGTGGTTGCGAGCCACGCTGCTTGGGGCACTCTCCAGGTTCTACCATTTGCTAGCTGTGTGATATAGCACAAGTTGTTTAACATCTCTGTGCCTCAGTTTCTTTATCTATAAATAGCAATGATAACAGTGCCTACCTCATAAAATTCTTGGGAGGATTAAATGAATTAGGACTATGAAATTGTGAAATTATTAGAACAGTGCTTGGGACAGAGGGTGCACTCAGTAAGTGTTAGATATGATTATTACTGCTGTTAATAATAGCAGTAATAGCAACAGTAACAATAGTAATAGTGACAATAATAATAGTAACTATAGTAACAGTATTAGACATTGTACAGATATGTGTATAAGAGAAGACACAGAAATATCCATGAAACAGTTTCTGCATTTATAATCCAGTAAAGCAAATGCAACAAACATATAAAACACTACAGGCAGGATGTAGAAAAGGGGAAAGACAGTTACAGCCCAAATGCCGTAGGAATTGAAAGGTCATCATTCTGGAACTGGGGACATTTCCTATTCTTCCTTCCCATAATTATTTCATTTTCTTAATGTGGCAGAATGGAAAGAACACAGGCTTTAGAATCTTATTTGGATTTTAATCCAGTGCTGCTATTTATTTGCCATATGAGCTTGGTTAAAAGACTTGACCTTTGGCAAAAGGATACTTACATTTTAGGGCTGTGTGAAAATCCAGTAAGTTCATATATGTAAGAGCTCAGTATAGTGGCTGGCACTTGCCTCCTTTCCTTTTACTGTATAGAGGGTGAAAGAGTATTAATATGTTTCTCCTGTACTCTTCGCTATCTAAGAGTCATGCAGGACATAACATATAAGGAGAAATCACTGGATTTATAATTTTTGTTTTTGTTGGTTTGCATAAAACTAGTTGGAGAGTTTCTGGCTTGATGGCATGGTTTTGTTTTCTTCCTGGCAAGTGATGAAAGTGTTTTAATCCAGGATGGCTCCTGAGCAGCTTTGTCCGCAGTTATTTAATAGACTCTGTTTATTTGATGTGATTATCTCGTTACTAAGGCAATTCATTGAGATGAAGGTAAATGGTTATAACATTATGATTCCAATATTGTTTTAAAGTATCACACGCATTGTTGACTTAGTCCATTAGTTTTCTATTGCTGTCAGTACAAATTACCACAAATTTAGTGGCTTAAAACACACACATTTATTATTGTACAGTTCTGTAGGGCAGAAATCTGACACGGGTCTCATGGGCTAAAATGAAGGTGTTGGTGGGGTTCTTTTCTGCAGGCTCTAGGGGAGAATGGATTTCCTTGCCTTTTCCTGCTTCTGAGGCCACCTGCATTCCTTGGCTCGTGGCCCCTTCCTCCATCTTCAAAGCTGGAAAGGTTGCATCTCTTTGACCCTTCTCCTGTTAGTGACATTTCCGTCTGACCACAGCTGGGAAAGCGTCTCCCTTTTAAGGATTCGTCTGATTAGATTGGGCCTACCTGGATAATCCAGGATAATGTCCTCATCTCAAAGTACTTAACCTTATTCACATCTGCAAAATCCCTTTTGCTATGTAAAAGGAAAAAACTGTATTTTCCTATACTCAGTACTTCCAGCAACAAATGTATGGGTTTTTTTTTTCTCATATCAACCAGTTCTCCAACTTTCTGGACACAAATTGGGTGTCCTATGATTCAGTTGTGACACTAACTACCTGGAGTTAGTGCAGACCCCACGGGTTAAGTGCTCAGTCCTGTAGGACTGCCCCCCTCTCCCCATTTCAGACATCAGTCATGAGTTCCAGGTTGTCACTTTATACTTCTGATCCATTGACTATAAATCAGAGGTTCCCACAACCCCCTCCTCTGGCTTGAGAATTTGCTAGAGTGGCTCGCAGAACTCAGGAAAACAGTTTACTTATTAGATTATCAGTTTATTATAAAGGGATACAACTCAGGACCAGTCAGATGGAAGAGATGTGTAGGGCAAGGTATGGGGGAAGGGGCATGGAGCTTCCGTGCCCTTTCCAGGTGCACCACCCTCCCAGCACCTCAAGGTGTCCACTAACCCGGAAGGACTCGAATCCCTTTGGTTTTGTTTTCGTAGGCATGAGTAATTAACTCAACCTCCAGCCCCTCTGCCCTCCCTGGGGCCAGGGCTGAAAGTTCAAACCCTCTAATCACAGGTTGGTACCCTTGGCAACCAGCCCCCCATCCTTAGGGGCTTCACCCAGGAGGTCACTTTTACCTCATTAACTTAAACTCGGGTGTGCTTGAAAGGGGCTTGTTATGAATAACAGAAGACCCTCCTTTCATCTTTATCGTTCTGGAGCTATTTCAGCAACTGACGACAAGAACCAAATATAACAAAAGATGCTCCTTACACTTTTATCACTTAGGAAATTACAAGGGTTTTAGGAGGTCTAGCCAGGAGCAAAGACCAAAATATATATTTCTTATTATATTGCAATATCATACCATATAAGGAGACTTACTCACAGGTTCCGGGGGACTGGGGCATGGACATTTTTGGGGGGAGCCATTAGTCTGCCTACTGCATTTAGTGGTAGAATCTAAAGATAGTTGTAATAAAAATAGCTTTAGAGCACAAAGAAATAAGACCACCTGGATGTTGGTAAAAATGTAAGCAATAATTCGTAAAATGTCCAGGAAACCTCAGCTCATCTAAACCCACAACCTTTTGCACATGCTCATCATTTGAAATAATCAACCACGAGTCGCCAGCCTCTTTTCAAGTTGTACCACAGGTTGGAAGACATTTGGTAGCTGGTAGTTCCTTTGGATGAGCTGCATTTCCAGGCTCCAGTCGTGCTGAGAGTTCACAATACTGTTCCCTCTGGAACAGCAGTTCCTGTCCCCCGTCACTTGATCCAAACAGCTTGTCTTCATTCTTCAAGTCTCAGATGAACCATCGCTTCTTGAGTAAGGCCTTCTGTGAAATCTCAGATTAGGTTAGGTCTCATGGTCTCATCCTAATTGTTTCTTTACTGCTTTTTTTTTTTTTCACTGCTGTATTGTGAATTCCATGAAGGCAGGGGCTCTGTTTCTCCGTATTCCCAGAGCCTGGCACAGTGTCAGGATTCTACTAGGTACTACAAAAATATTTGCTGAATTGAACTGGGTATGATTACGAGGACGGTAATAAAGGCCACTGTGGGCTGTTGACGTTGCTTTCCAGGTTGGACTCTTGCCGCTAAGCAGGCAAGGAAAATTCCCACGTTGCAGGCCCCAGGTAGAACGCCTGGAGTGGTGTATTTACTGCAAAGGCTCCTGCTTCTCCTGAAAACAGACACTTGATTTGATTGTCCCTGAGCTAGATCAGCAACCTGGGACAAGGCTGCAGGTTTCCAGGTGTGCTCTGTCCGGTCCATAGGTCCAGTTAGTTTCAAATACCTCAAGTGGCTCTTCCCTCTCTCTCCACACTTCTGTGTGTGTGTTTCAAGGTTCAGTAGCCAATCAAGGCATTGAGTGCTGGTCCCTTCAACTAAAGTCCTTTTGATTTTCTGCTTAACTGTAATTTTCCGGAGGATTTGATATTGGTAGCTGTGGGATGATAACGTGATAATTAAAGTTGTCAGGTACTGCAGAAGGTTGCATACTTCAGTAGTGTGGACGGTATTTATTAAACTGTTTGGAGTATGTTAGGATATATTTGCACACAAAAGTCTAAGTAAAATGCCAAATAATTATAATTCTATAGTTGCTAATTTATTCTATAATAACTGAGTTTGCAGTTATAGGATATATTCTCTATTATAAAATATAATATTGAAGTCATATTCACTGCTCAGATGAAAGGTGAGGAATTAACAGACAGAGATGGAATTAGAATCAGCCAACC
Organism: Equus quagga; assembly: GCF_021613505.1. Taxonomy (NCBI): domain Eukaryota; kingdom Metazoa; phylum Chordata; class Mammalia; order Perissodactyla; family Equidae; genus Equus; species Equus quagga. The sequence goes on from NW_025796239.1 coordinate 5,889, forward strand.
TGTATTTTTGTAGCTTCATCCATTTTCATCAAATATATGGTTAGAAGAAAAAAAAAGAAGGAATGGATCCTCTATTTTGAAGTTATTTTAACAGAATCCTGTGGGAGGGAACTTAGTGGGCTAGCAGAAGCATTCTACTTTGTGCTGTGGGTTTGTATTTCGTACCTGATTCTGCCGCTTTTGAACAACGTCAGTTAGGCAACCCATTCACCTCTCTCAGCCTCAGTGTTTTTGTCTGTAACCCTATAGCATTGTTAAACGGATCAAAAATCAAATAAGATAGGGTATAGAATAGTTTTTGTAAATTGCGAGACACTATAAAAAACATAAAGTAAGGTCTTCTGATGGGGTCCATTAGCATGGGTGTAATAAATAAATAATACTTGATGATGATGGATACCCCATTGGCAAGTCCAAGGAGCTTTAAGTCAGCAGTTTGGAAATCTTGAATTGTCAACAGAGAATCACAGGGCATAAGGAGTTGGGGGAGAAATAAAAGAAGGAAGGTGAGCTGTGAATCCCCAATAACATGAGGACTCAAAACGAGGAGTCCAGAAATCTTCATGGGGCCGGCCCGGTGGCACAGTGGCTAAGTTCACAGGTTCCACTTCTCGGCGGCCCAGGGTTCGCTGGTTCGGATCCCGGGTGCGGACATG
>NW_025796240.1:0-4951 GCF_021613505.1 Equus quagga
CATGTCCGCACCCGGGATCCGAACCAGCGAACCCTGGGCCGCCGAGAAGTGGAACCTGTGAACTTAGCCACTGTGCCACCGGGCCGGCCCCATGAAGATTTCTGGACTCCTCGTTTTGAGTCCTCATGTTATTGGGGATTCACAGCTCACCTTCCTTCTTTTATTTCTCCCCCAACTCCTTATGCCCTGTGATTCTCTGTTGACAATTCAAGATTTCCAAACTGCTGACTTAAAGCTCCTTGGACTTGCCAATGGGGTATCCATCATCATCAAGTATTATTTATTTATTACACCCATGCTAATGGACCCCATCAGAAGACCTTACTTTATGTTTTTTATAGTGTCTCGCAATTTACAAAAACTATTCTATACCCTATCTTATTTGATTTTTGATCCGTTTAACAATGCTATAGGGTTACAGACAAAAACACTGAGGCTGAGAGAGGTGAATGGGTTGCCTAACTGACGTTGTTCAAAAGCGGCAGAATCAGGTACGAAATACAAACCCACAGCACAAAGTAGAATGCTTCTGCTAGCCCACTAAGTTCCCTCCCACAGGATTCTGTTAAAATAACTTCAAAATAGAGGATCCATTCCTTCTTTTTTTTTCTTCTAACCATATATTTGATGAAAATGGATGAAGCTACAAAAATACAGGTTGGCTGATTCTAATTCCATCTCTGTCTGTTAATTCCTCACCTTTCATCTGAGCAGTGAATATGACTTCAATATTATATTTTATAATAGAGAATATATCCTATAACTGCAAACTCAGTTATTATAGAATAAATTAGCAACTATAGAATTATAATTATTTGGCATTTTACTTAGACTTTTGTGTGCAAATATATCCTAACATACTCCAAACAGTTTAATAAATACCGTCCACACTACTGAAGTATGCAACCTTCTGCAGTACCTGACAACTTTAATTATCACGTTATCATCCCACAGCTACCAATATCAAATCCTCCGGAAAATTACAGTTAAGCAGAAAATCAAAAGGACTTTAGTTGAAGGGACCAGCACTCAATGCCTTGATTGGCTACTGAACCTTGAAACACACACACAGAAGTGTGGAGAGAGAGGGAAGAGCCACTTGAGGTATTTGAAACTAACTGGACCTATGGACCGGACAGAGCACACCTGGAAACCTGCAGCCTTGTCCCAGGTTGCTGATCTAGCTCAGGGACAATCAAATCAAGTGTCTGTTTTCAGGAGAAGCAGGAGCCTTTGCAGTAAATACACCACTCCAGGCGTTCTACCTGGGGCCTGCAACGTGGGAATTTTCCTTGCCTGCTTAGCGGCAAGAGTCCAACCTGGAAAGCAACGTCAACAGCCCACAGTGGCCTTTATTACCGTCCTCGTAATCATACCCAGTTCAATTCAGCAAATATTTTTGTAGTACCTAGTAGAATCCTGACACTGTGCCAGGCTCTGGGAATACGGAGAAACAGAGCCCCTGCCTTCATGGAATTCACAATACAGCAGTGAAAAAAAAAAAAAGCAGTAAAGAAACAATTAGGATGAGACCATGAGACCTAACCTAATCTGAGATTTCACAGAAGGCCTTACTCAAGAAGCGATGGTTCATCTGAGACTTGAAGAATGAAGACAAGCTGTTTGGATCAAGTGACGGGGGACAGGAACTGCTGTTCCAGAGGGAACAGTATTGTGAACTCTCAGCACGACTGGAGCCTGGAAATGCAGCTCATCCAAAGGAACTACCAGCTACCAAATGTCTTCCAACCTGTGGTACAACTTGAAAAGAGGCTGGCGACTCGTGGTTGATTATTTCAAATGATGAGCATGTGCAAAAGGTTGTGGGTTTAGATGAGCTGAGGTTTCCTGGACATTTTACGAATTATTGCTTACATTTTTACCAACATCCAGGTGGTCTTATTTCTTTGTGCTCTAAAGCTATTTTTATTACAACTATCTTTAGATTCTACCACTAAATGCAGTAGGCAGACTAATGGCTCCCCCCAAAAATGTCCATGCCCCAGTCCCCCGGAACCTGTGAGTAAGTCTCCTTATATGGTATGATATTGCAATATAATAAGAAATATATATTTTGGTCTTTGCTCCTGGCTAGACCTCCTAAAACCCTTGTAATTTCCTAAGTGATAAAAGTGTAAGGAGCATCTTTTGTTATATTTGGTTCTTGTCGTCAGTTGCTGAAATAGCTCCAGAACGATAAAGATGAAAGGAGGGTCTTCTGTTATTCATAACAAGCCCCTTTCAAGCACACCCGAGTTTAAGTTAATGAGGTAAAAGTGACCTCCTGGGTGAAGCCCCTAAGGATGGGGGGCTGGTTGCCAAGGGTACCAACCTGTGATTAGAGGGTTTGAACTTTCAGCCCTGGCCCCAGGGAGGGCAGAGGGGCTGGAGGTTGAGTTAATTACTCATGCCTACGAAAACAAAACCAAAGGGATTCGAGTCCTTCCGGGTTAGTGGACACCTTGAGGTGCTGGGAGGGTGGTGCACCTGGAAAGGGCACGGAAGCTCCATGCCCCTTCCCCCATACCTTGCCCTACACATCTCTTCCATCTGACTGGTCCTGAGTTGTATCCCTTTATAATAAACTGATAATCTAATAAGTAAACTGTTTTCCTGAGTTCTGCGAGCCACTCTAGCAAATTCTCAAGCCAGAGGAGGGGGTTGTGGGAACCTCTGATTTATAGTCAATGGATCAGAAGTATAAAGTGACAACCTGGAACTCATGACTGATGTCTGAAATGGGGAGAGGGGGGCAGTCCTACAGGACTGAGCACTTAACCCGTGGGGTCTGCACTAACTCCAGGTAGTTAGTGTCACAACTGAATCATAGGACACCCAATTTGTGTCCAGAAAGTTGGAGAACTGGTTGATATGAGAAAAAAAAAACCCATACATTTGTTGCTGGAAGTACTGAGTATAGGAAAATACAGTTTTTTCCTTTTACATAGCAAAAGGGATTTTGCAGATGTGAATAAGGTTAAGTACTTTGAGATGAGGACATTATCCTGGATTATCCAGGTAGGCCCAATCTAATCAGACGAATCCTTAAAAGGGAGACGCTTTCCCAGCTGTGGTCAGACGGAAATGTCACTAACAGGAGAAGGGTCAAAGAGATGCAACCTTTCCAGCTTTGAAGATGGAGGAAGGGGCCACGAGCCAAGGAATGCAGGTGGCCTCAGAAGCAGGAAAAGGCAAGGAAATCCATTCTCCCCTAGAGCCTGCAGAAAAGAACCCCACCAACACCTTCATTTTAGCCCATGAGACCCGTGTCAGATTTCTGCCCTACAGAACTGTACAATAATAAATGTGTGTGTTTTAAGCCACTAAATTTGTGGTAATTTGTACTGACAGCAATAGAAAACTAATGGACTAAGTCAACAATGCGTGTGATACTTTAAAACAATATTGGAATCATAATGTTATAACCATTTACCTTCATCTCAATGAATTGCCTTAGTAACGAGATAATCACATCAAATAAACAGAGTCTATTAAATAACTGCGGACAAAGCTGCTCAGGAGCCATCCTGGATTAAAACACTTTCATCACTTGCCAGGAAGAAAACAAAACCATGCCATCAAGCCAGAAACTCTCCAACTAGTTTTATGCAAACCAACAAAAACAAAAATTATAAATCCAGTGATTTCTCCTTATATGTTATGTCCTGCATGACTCTTAGATAGCGAAGAGTACAGGAGAAACATATTAATACTCTTTCACCCTCTATACAGTAAAAGGAAAGGAGGCAAGTGCCAGCCACTATACTGAGCTCTTACATATATGAACTTACTGGATTTTCACACAGCCCTAAAATGTAAGTATCCTTTTGCCAAAGGTCAAGTCTTTTAACCAAGCTCATATGGCAAATAAATAGCAGCACTGGATTAAAATCCAAATAAGATTCTAAAGCCTGTGTTCTTTCCATTCTGCCACATTAAGAAAATGAAATAATTATGGGAAGGAAGAATAGGAAATGTCCCCAGTTCCAGAATGATGACCTTTCAATTCCTACGGCATTTGGGCTGTAACTGTCTTTCCCCTTTTCTACATCCTGCCTGTAGTGTTTTATATGTTTGTTGCATTTGCTTTACTGGATTATAAATGCAGAAACTGTTTCATGGATATTTCTGTGTCTTCTCTTATACACATATCTGTACAATGTCTAATACTGTTACTATAGTTACTATTATTATTGTCACTATTACTATTGTTACTGTTGCTATTACTGCTATTATTAACAGCAGTAATAATCATATCTAACACTTACTGAGTGCACCCTCTGTCCCAAGCACTGTTCTAATAATTTCACAATTTCATAGTCCTAATTCATTTAATCCTCCCAAGAATTTTATGAGGTAGGCACTGTTATCATTGCTATTTATAGATAAAGAAACTGAGGCACAGAGATGTTAAACAACTTGTGCTATATCACACAGCTAGCAAATGGTAGAACCTGGAGAGTGCCCCAAGCAGCGTGGCTCGCAACCACTGTTATATTGGAAGTACACTACTGGCATCTATTAGGAACCCAAAAAACCCCTCTTCTTACTCTACAAAAAGTGAGGTGATGGGGCCGGCCTGGTGGTACAGTGGTTAAGTTCACACATTCTGCTTCTTGGCGGCCCAGGGTTGCCGATTCGGATCCTGGGTGCGGACATGGCACTGCTTAGCAAAAGCCATGCTGTGGTAGGCGTCCCACATATAAAGTAGAGGAAGATGGGCATGGATGTCAGTTCAGGGCCAGGCTTCCTCAGCAAAAAAGAGGAGGACTGGCAGTAGTTAGCTCAGGGCTAATCTTCCTCAAAAAAAAAAAAAAACATATAATAGTGGGGATTATGATACCAAGCAGAGAGAACAATTGATACAAGTCATCCAGCATCTCTAACAATAGGCACTGATTGATTAACACGACCCCTTTAATTATATATTCTACAATTATTTTAATAAGGG
>NW_025796240.1:5051-6544 GCF_021613505.1 Equus quagga
CTTTTTGCTGAGGAAGACTGGCCCTGAGCTAACATCCATGCCCATCTTCCTCTACTTTATATGTGGGACGCCTACCACAGCATGGCGGGCCAAATGGTGCCATGTCCACACCTGGGATCAGAACCTGCGAACCCCGGGCCTCCAGAAAGTGCGCACTTAACTGCTGCGCCACCAGGCCGGCCCCAGGGGTGTTTTAATGAAAATGAGAGAGGATATGAAATCTATTTATGATATCCTCCCTCTGTCTTCCAGTCTTTGATGGGCTGAAATGAGAAAGTGTGAGACACATTTTCAAATCACCAATCTGGACAGGTGTCAGAGGAACTTGAGTCCTACAGCCGAGACGGGAGGAGGGGGTAGCATAAAGTTTGGGCAAAATCTGAGGACTCGGCGTCTCCCTCCGGAATCCTTCGTCCTCCTAGACTCCTCTGTGAGAACGCGGAGAGAGGCGCCAAAGGCCAGGAACAGGAGCTCCCGGAGGGCCGACAAGGGGGCGCAGGGATGGGGAAGGGGCGACTGGGAAGGACAGGATTAGTACTGAGTACCGAGTGCACTGCCGCTTCAAGGGTCTGGATGAGACGCTTGACAACCCTGTGACAGACATAAACCCTCTCTCTACCCTCCTCCGTCTGGCACAGGCACTGAAGAGAATAGTATAACCCTGTTCTCAACAGGCAGCCAAGAAGCCACAGCCCATAAATTTTCAAATTCCTAATACTGCTTCCCATTGAGGCAGAATAGAAAGTTTTGAAGGACTATTTTTTTTAACTATTGTAAAATCTAAATACGACTCCCTGTGAACCATCAAAACAAAAATAGTTTTCAAAACTTGAGGTTTTTGTTTGTTTTTTGTTTTGTGTGGTCTGAACTGTAAAATGTAATCCTCAGAAGACAGAACAGAAGAGTGAAAGAATAAAAGAATGAAACCAACAGGGACAGCAAAGCACAAATAAAGAGACAGGCAGGGAATCCCGGTGTGGTTTGGGTTCCTGGCTGCAGCTGCTCCTCTCGTCTCTCTGTGGTTTGGCACTTTAGCTTTCTTCGAATTCTGTAAAGTAATAAATCCTCTTTTTTCACCTATGCCAGTGGTGAGCTGGATTTCTGCTAACAACCAAACTAATACACTCATCAAACACCAACCAGGCACCAGGAGAAAAGAGGAATATACGCCTGATCTAGAAAGTTCCTAGAGACTTGGCCTGTGACAGAAACGCCAGGCGTAAGGGAGATTTCCTGTGAGTCATGTTAGCCCCGCCAGCCTTTCAACAGTTCTCAGGCCTCAAACCAGAAAAACTCCCTCCCCTCCTGAATCAGCTTTGACTGCTCCTAATTTCATCCAGCCGACTCTCGACTACTCTCACACGTTTCAAATGAACTGCCATCCAGCAGGAGAAGTAAATGAGCATTAGTGGGGAACCTGATGCAAGCCCCTAATATTTTCAACTTTCAGCTGGTATCTTTTTTTTTTTGAGGAAGATTAGCCCTGAGCTAAC
>NW_025796241.1:0-1493 GCF_021613505.1 Equus quagga
GTTAGCTCAGGGCTAATCTTCCTCAAAAAAAAAAAGATACCAGCTGAAAGTTGAAAATATTAGGGGCTTGCATCAGGTTCCCCACTAATGCTCATTTACTTCTCCTGCTGGATGGCAGTTCATTTGAAACGTGTGAGAGTAGTCGAGAGTCGGCTGGATGAAATTAGGAGCAGTCAAAGCTGATTCAGGAGGGGAGGGAGTTTTTCTGGTTTGAGGCCTGAGAACTGTTGAAAGGCTGGCGGGGCTAACATGACTCACAGGAAATCTCCCTTACGCCTGGCGTTTCTGTCACAGGCCAAGTCTCTAGGAACTTTCTAGATCAGGCGTATATTCCTCTTTTCTCCTGGTGCCTGGTTGGTGTTTGATGAGTGTATTAGTTTGGTTGTTAGCAGAAATCCAGCTCACCACTGGCATAGGTGAAAAAAGAGGATTTATTACTTTACAGAATTCGAAGAAAGCTAAAGTGCCAAACCACAGAGAGACGAGAGGAGCAGCTGCAGCCAGGAACCCAAACCACACCGGGATTCCCTGCCTGTCTCTTTATTTGTGCTTTGCTGTCCCTGTTGGTTTCATTCTTTTATTCTTTCACTCTTCTGTTCTGTCTTCTGAGGATTACATTTTACAGTTCAGACCACACAAAACAAAAAACAAACAAAAACCTCAAGTTTTGAAAACTATTTTTGTTTTGATGGTTCACAGGGAGTCGTATTTAGATTTTACAATAGTTAAAAAAAATAGTCCTTCAAAACTTTCTATTCTGCCTCAATGGGAAGCAGTATTAGGAATTTGAAAATTTATGGGCTGTGGCTTCTTGGCTGCCTGTTGAGAACAGGGTTATACTATTCTCTTCAGTGCCTGTGCCAGACGGAGGAGGGTAGAGAGAGGGTTTATGTCTGTCACAGGGTTGTCAAGCGTCTCATCCAGACCCTTGAAGCGGCAGTGCACTCGGTACTCAGTACTAATCCTGTCCTTCCCAGTCGCCCCTTCCCCATCCCTGCGCCCCCTTGTCGGCCCTCCGGGAGCTCCTGTTCCTGGCCTTTGGCGCCTCTCTCCGCGTTCTCACAGAGGAGTCTAGGAGGACGAAGGATTCCGGAGGGAGACGCCGAGTCCTCAGATTTTGCCCAAACTTTATGCTACCCCCTCCTCCCGTCTCGGCTGTAGGACTCAAGTTCCTCTGACACCTGTCCAGATTGGTGATTTGAAAATGTGTCTCACACTTTCTCATTTCAGCCCATCAAAGACTGGAAGACAGAGGGAGGATATCATAAATAGATTTCATATCCTCTCTCATTTTCATTAAAACACCCCTGGGGCCGGCCTGGTGGCGCAGCAGTTAAGTGCGCACTTTCTGGAGGCCCGGGGTTCGCAGGTTCTGATCCCAGGTGTGGACATGGCACCATTTGGCCCGCCATGCTGTGGTAGGCGTCCCACATATAAAGTAGAGGAAGATGGGCATGGATGTTAGCTCAGGGCCAGTCTTCCTCAGCAAAAAG
>NW_025796241.1:1593-6544 GCF_021613505.1 Equus quagga
CCCTTATTAAAATAATTGTAGAATATATAATTAAAGGGGTCGTGTTAATCAATCAGTGCCTATTGTTAGAGATGCTGGATGACTTGTATCAATTGTTCTCTCTGCTTGGTATCATAATCCCCACTATTATATGTTTTTTTTTTTTTTTGAGGAAGATTAGCCCTGAGCTAACTACTGCCAGTCCTCCTCTTTTTTGCTGAGGAAGCCTGGCCCTGAACTGACATCCATGCCCATCTTCCTCTACTTTATATGTGGGACGCCTACCACAGCATGGCTTTTGCTAAGCAGTGCCATGTCCGCACCCAGGATCCGAATCGGCAACCCTGGGCCGCCAAGAAGCAGAATGTGTGAACTTAACCACTGTACCACCAGGCCGGCCCCATCACCTCACTTTTTGTAGAGTAAGAAGAGGGGTTTTTTGGGTTCCTAATAGATGCCAGTAGTGTACTTCCAATATAACAGTGGTTGCGAGCCACGCTGCTTGGGGCACTCTCCAGGTTCTACCATTTGCTAGCTGTGTGATATAGCACAAGTTGTTTAACATCTCTGTGCCTCAGTTTCTTTATCTATAAATAGCAATGATAACAGTGCCTACCTCATAAAATTCTTGGGAGGATTAAATGAATTAGGACTATGAAATTGTGAAATTATTAGAACAGTGCTTGGGACAGAGGGTGCACTCAGTAAGTGTTAGATATGATTATTACTGCTGTTAATAATAGCAGTAATAGCAACAGTAACAATAGTAATAGTGACAATAATAATAGTAACTATAGTAACAGTATTAGACATTGTACAGATATGTGTATAAGAGAAGACACAGAAATATCCATGAAACAGTTTCTGCATTTATAATCCAGTAAAGCAAATGCAACAAACATATAAAACACTACAGGCAGGATGTAGAAAAGGGGAAAGACAGTTACAGCCCAAATGCCGTAGGAATTGAAAGGTCATCATTCTGGAACTGGGGACATTTCCTATTCTTCCTTCCCATAATTATTTCATTTTCTTAATGTGGCAGAATGGAAAGAACACAGGCTTTAGAATCTTATTTGGATTTTAATCCAGTGCTGCTATTTATTTGCCATATGAGCTTGGTTAAAAGACTTGACCTTTGGCAAAAGGATACTTACATTTTAGGGCTGTGTGAAAATCCAGTAAGTTCATATATGTAAGAGCTCAGTATAGTGGCTGGCACTTGCCTCCTTTCCTTTTACTGTATAGAGGGTGAAAGAGTATTAATATGTTTCTCCTGTACTCTTCGCTATCTAAGAGTCATGCAGGACATAACATATAAGGAGAAATCACTGGATTTATAATTTTTGTTTTTGTTGGTTTGCATAAAACTAGTTGGAGAGTTTCTGGCTTGATGGCATGGTTTTGTTTTCTTCCTGGCAAGTGATGAAAGTGTTTTAATCCAGGATGGCTCCTGAGCAGCTTTGTCCGCAGTTATTTAATAGACTCTGTTTATTTGATGTGATTATCTCGTTACTAAGGCAATTCATTGAGATGAAGGTAAATGGTTATAACATTATGATTCCAATATTGTTTTAAAGTATCACACGCATTGTTGACTTAGTCCATTAGTTTTCTATTGCTGTCAGTACAAATTACCACAAATTTAGTGGCTTAAAACACACACATTTATTATTGTACAGTTCTGTAGGGCAGAAATCTGACACGGGTCTCATGGGCTAAAATGAAGGTGTTGGTGGGGTTCTTTTCTGCAGGCTCTAGGGGAGAATGGATTTCCTTGCCTTTTCCTGCTTCTGAGGCCACCTGCATTCCTTGGCTCGTGGCCCCTTCCTCCATCTTCAAAGCTGGAAAGGTTGCATCTCTTTGACCCTTCTCCTGTTAGTGACATTTCCGTCTGACCACAGCTGGGAAAGCGTCTCCCTTTTAAGGATTCGTCTGATTAGATTGGGCCTACCTGGATAATCCAGGATAATGTCCTCATCTCAAAGTACTTAACCTTATTCACATCTGCAAAATCCCTTTTGCTATGTAAAAGGAAAAAACTGTATTTTCCTATACTCAGTACTTCCAGCAACAAATGTATGGGTTTTTTTTTTCTCATATCAACCAGTTCTCCAACTTTCTGGACACAAATTGGGTGTCCTATGATTCAGTTGTGACACTAACTACCTGGAGTTAGTGCAGACCCCACGGGTTAAGTGCTCAGTCCTGTAGGACTGCCCCCCTCTCCCCATTTCAGACATCAGTCATGAGTTCCAGGTTGTCACTTTATACTTCTGATCCATTGACTATAAATCAGAGGTTCCCACAACCCCCTCCTCTGGCTTGAGAATTTGCTAGAGTGGCTCGCAGAACTCAGGAAAACAGTTTACTTATTAGATTATCAGTTTATTATAAAGGGATACAACTCAGGACCAGTCAGATGGAAGAGATGTGTAGGGCAAGGTATGGGGGAAGGGGCATGGAGCTTCCGTGCCCTTTCCAGGTGCACCACCCTCCCAGCACCTCAAGGTGTCCACTAACCCGGAAGGACTCGAATCCCTTTGGTTTTGTTTTCGTAGGCATGAGTAATTAACTCAACCTCCAGCCCCTCTGCCCTCCCTGGGGCCAGGGCTGAAAGTTCAAACCCTCTAATCACAGGTTGGTACCCTTGGCAACCAGCCCCCCATCCTTAGGGGCTTCACCCAGGAGGTCACTTTTACCTCATTAACTTAAACTCGGGTGTGCTTGAAAGGGGCTTGTTATGAATAACAGAAGACCCTCCTTTCATCTTTATCGTTCTGGAGCTATTTCAGCAACTGACGACAAGAACCAAATATAACAAAAGATGCTCCTTACACTTTTATCACTTAGGAAATTACAAGGGTTTTAGGAGGTCTAGCCAGGAGCAAAGACCAAAATATATATTTCTTATTATATTGCAATATCATACCATATAAGGAGACTTACTCACAGGTTCCGGGGGACTGGGGCATGGACATTTTTGGGGGGAGCCATTAGTCTGCCTACTGCATTTAGTGGTAGAATCTAAAGATAGTTGTAATAAAAATAGCTTTAGAGCACAAAGAAATAAGACCACCTGGATGTTGGTAAAAATGTAAGCAATAATTCGTAAAATGTCCAGGAAACCTCAGCTCATCTAAACCCACAACCTTTTGCACATGCTCATCATTTGAAATAATCAACCACGAGTCGCCAGCCTCTTTTCAAGTTGTACCACAGGTTGGAAGACATTTGGTAGCTGGTAGTTCCTTTGGATGAGCTGCATTTCCAGGCTCCAGTCGTGCTGAGAGTTCACAATACTGTTCCCTCTGGAACAGCAGTTCCTGTCCCCCGTCACTTGATCCAAACAGCTTGTCTTCATTCTTCAAGTCTCAGATGAACCATCGCTTCTTGAGTAAGGCCTTCTGTGAAATCTCAGATTAGGTTAGGTCTCATGGTCTCATCCTAATTGTTTCTTTACTGCTTTTTTTTTTTTTCACTGCTGTATTGTGAATTCCATGAAGGCAGGGGCTCTGTTTCTCCGTATTCCCAGAGCCTGGCACAGTGTCAGGATTCTACTAGGTACTACAAAAATATTTGCTGAATTGAACTGGGTATGATTACGAGGACGGTAATAAAGGCCACTGTGGGCTGTTGACGTTGCTTTCCAGGTTGGACTCTTGCCGCTAAGCAGGCAAGGAAAATTCCCACGTTGCAGGCCCCAGGTAGAACGCCTGGAGTGGTGTATTTACTGCAAAGGCTCCTGCTTCTCCTGAAAACAGACACTTGATTTGATTGTCCCTGAGCTAGATCAGCAACCTGGGACAAGGCTGCAGGTTTCCAGGTGTGCTCTGTCCGGTCCATAGGTCCAGTTAGTTTCAAATACCTCAAGTGGCTCTTCCCTCTCTCTCCACACTTCTGTGTGTGTGTTTCAAGGTTCAGTAGCCAATCAAGGCATTGAGTGCTGGTCCCTTCAACTAAAGTCCTTTTGATTTTCTGCTTAACTGTAATTTTCCGGAGGATTTGATATTGGTAGCTGTGGGATGATAACGTGATAATTAAAGTTGTCAGGTACTGCAGAAGGTTGCATACTTCAGTAGTGTGGACGGTATTTATTAAACTGTTTGGAGTATGTTAGGATATATTTGCACACAAAAGTCTAAGTAAAATGCCAAATAATTATAATTCTATAGTTGCTAATTTATTCTATAATAACTGAGTTTGCAGTTATAGGATATATTCTCTATTATAAAATATAATATTGAAGTCATATTCACTGCTCAGATGAAAGGTGAGGAATTAACAGACAGAGATGGAATTAGAATCAGCCAACCTGTATTTTTGTAGCTTCATCCATTTTCATCAAATATATGGTTAGAAGAAAAAAAAAGAAGGAATGGATCCTCTATTTTGAAGTTATTTTAACAGAATCCTGTGGGAGGGAACTTAGTGGGCTAGCAGAAGCATTCTACTTTGTGCTGTGGGTTTGTATTTCGTACCTGATTCTGCCGCTTTTGAACAACGTCAGTTAGGCAACCCATTCACCTCTCTCAGCCTCAGTGTTTTTGTCTGTAACCCTATAGCATTGTTAAACGGATCAAAAATCAAATAAGATAGGGTATAGAATAGTTTTTGTAAATTGCGAGACACTATAAAAAACATAAAGTAAGGTCTTCTGATGGGGTCCATTAGCATGGGTGTAATAAATAAATAATACTTGATGATGATGGATACCCCATTGGCAAGTCCAAGGAGCTTTAAGTCAGCAGTTTGGAAATCTTGAATTGTCAACAGAGAATCACAGGGCATAAGGAGTTGGGGGAGAAATAAAAGAAGGAAGGTGAGCTGTGAATCCCCAATAACATGAGGACTCAAAACGAGGAGTCCAGAAATCTTCATGGGGCCGGCCCGGTGGCACAGTGGCTAAGTTCACAGGTTCCACTTCTCGGCGGCCCAGGGTTCGCTGGTTCGGATCCCGGGTGCGGACATG
>NW_025796242.1:0-4951 GCF_021613505.1 Equus quagga
CATGTCCGCACCCGGGATCCGAACCAGCGAACCCTGGGCCGCCGAGAAGTGGAACCTGTGAACTTAGCCACTGTGCCACCGGGCCGGCCCCATGAAGATTTCTGGACTCCTCGTTTTGAGTCCTCATGTTATTGGGGATTCACAGCTCACCTTCCTTCTTTTATTTCTCCCCCAACTCCTTATGCCCTGTGATTCTCTGTTGACAATTCAAGATTTCCAAACTGCTGACTTAAAGCTCCTTGGACTTGCCAATGGGGTATCCATCATCATCAAGTATTATTTATTTATTACACCCATGCTAATGGACCCCATCAGAAGACCTTACTTTATGTTTTTTATAGTGTCTCGCAATTTACAAAAACTATTCTATACCCTATCTTATTTGATTTTTGATCCGTTTAACAATGCTATAGGGTTACAGACAAAAACACTGAGGCTGAGAGAGGTGAATGGGTTGCCTAACTGACGTTGTTCAAAAGCGGCAGAATCAGGTACGAAATACAAACCCACAGCACAAAGTAGAATGCTTCTGCTAGCCCACTAAGTTCCCTCCCACAGGATTCTGTTAAAATAACTTCAAAATAGAGGATCCATTCCTTCTTTTTTTTTCTTCTAACCATATATTTGATGAAAATGGATGAAGCTACAAAAATACAGGTTGGCTGATTCTAATTCCATCTCTGTCTGTTAATTCCTCACCTTTCATCTGAGCAGTGAATATGACTTCAATATTATATTTTATAATAGAGAATATATCCTATAACTGCAAACTCAGTTATTATAGAATAAATTAGCAACTATAGAATTATAATTATTTGGCATTTTACTTAGACTTTTGTGTGCAAATATATCCTAACATACTCCAAACAGTTTAATAAATACCGTCCACACTACTGAAGTATGCAACCTTCTGCAGTACCTGACAACTTTAATTATCACGTTATCATCCCACAGCTACCAATATCAAATCCTCCGGAAAATTACAGTTAAGCAGAAAATCAAAAGGACTTTAGTTGAAGGGACCAGCACTCAATGCCTTGATTGGCTACTGAACCTTGAAACACACACACAGAAGTGTGGAGAGAGAGGGAAGAGCCACTTGAGGTATTTGAAACTAACTGGACCTATGGACCGGACAGAGCACACCTGGAAACCTGCAGCCTTGTCCCAGGTTGCTGATCTAGCTCAGGGACAATCAAATCAAGTGTCTGTTTTCAGGAGAAGCAGGAGCCTTTGCAGTAAATACACCACTCCAGGCGTTCTACCTGGGGCCTGCAACGTGGGAATTTTCCTTGCCTGCTTAGCGGCAAGAGTCCAACCTGGAAAGCAACGTCAACAGCCCACAGTGGCCTTTATTACCGTCCTCGTAATCATACCCAGTTCAATTCAGCAAATATTTTTGTAGTACCTAGTAGAATCCTGACACTGTGCCAGGCTCTGGGAATACGGAGAAACAGAGCCCCTGCCTTCATGGAATTCACAATACAGCAGTGAAAAAAAAAAAAAGCAGTAAAGAAACAATTAGGATGAGACCATGAGACCTAACCTAATCTGAGATTTCACAGAAGGCCTTACTCAAGAAGCGATGGTTCATCTGAGACTTGAAGAATGAAGACAAGCTGTTTGGATCAAGTGACGGGGGACAGGAACTGCTGTTCCAGAGGGAACAGTATTGTGAACTCTCAGCACGACTGGAGCCTGGAAATGCAGCTCATCCAAAGGAACTACCAGCTACCAAATGTCTTCCAACCTGTGGTACAACTTGAAAAGAGGCTGGCGACTCGTGGTTGATTATTTCAAATGATGAGCATGTGCAAAAGGTTGTGGGTTTAGATGAGCTGAGGTTTCCTGGACATTTTACGAATTATTGCTTACATTTTTACCAACATCCAGGTGGTCTTATTTCTTTGTGCTCTAAAGCTATTTTTATTACAACTATCTTTAGATTCTACCACTAAATGCAGTAGGCAGACTAATGGCTCCCCCCAAAAATGTCCATGCCCCAGTCCCCCGGAACCTGTGAGTAAGTCTCCTTATATGGTATGATATTGCAATATAATAAGAAATATATATTTTGGTCTTTGCTCCTGGCTAGACCTCCTAAAACCCTTGTAATTTCCTAAGTGATAAAAGTGTAAGGAGCATCTTTTGTTATATTTGGTTCTTGTCGTCAGTTGCTGAAATAGCTCCAGAACGATAAAGATGAAAGGAGGGTCTTCTGTTATTCATAACAAGCCCCTTTCAAGCACACCCGAGTTTAAGTTAATGAGGTAAAAGTGACCTCCTGGGTGAAGCCCCTAAGGATGGGGGGCTGGTTGCCAAGGGTACCAACCTGTGATTAGAGGGTTTGAACTTTCAGCCCTGGCCCCAGGGAGGGCAGAGGGGCTGGAGGTTGAGTTAATTACTCATGCCTACGAAAACAAAACCAAAGGGATTCGAGTCCTTCCGGGTTAGTGGACACCTTGAGGTGCTGGGAGGGTGGTGCACCTGGAAAGGGCACGGAAGCTCCATGCCCCTTCCCCCATACCTTGCCCTACACATCTCTTCCATCTGACTGGTCCTGAGTTGTATCCCTTTATAATAAACTGATAATCTAATAAGTAAACTGTTTTCCTGAGTTCTGCGAGCCACTCTAGCAAATTCTCAAGCCAGAGGAGGGGGTTGTGGGAACCTCTGATTTATAGTCAATGGATCAGAAGTATAAAGTGACAACCTGGAACTCATGACTGATGTCTGAAATGGGGAGAGGGGGGCAGTCCTACAGGACTGAGCACTTAACCCGTGGGGTCTGCACTAACTCCAGGTAGTTAGTGTCACAACTGAATCATAGGACACCCAATTTGTGTCCAGAAAGTTGGAGAACTGGTTGATATGAGAAAAAAAAAACCCATACATTTGTTGCTGGAAGTACTGAGTATAGGAAAATACAGTTTTTTCCTTTTACATAGCAAAAGGGATTTTGCAGATGTGAATAAGGTTAAGTACTTTGAGATGAGGACATTATCCTGGATTATCCAGGTAGGCCCAATCTAATCAGACGAATCCTTAAAAGGGAGACGCTTTCCCAGCTGTGGTCAGACGGAAATGTCACTAACAGGAGAAGGGTCAAAGAGATGCAACCTTTCCAGCTTTGAAGATGGAGGAAGGGGCCACGAGCCAAGGAATGCAGGTGGCCTCAGAAGCAGGAAAAGGCAAGGAAATCCATTCTCCCCTAGAGCCTGCAGAAAAGAACCCCACCAACACCTTCATTTTAGCCCATGAGACCCGTGTCAGATTTCTGCCCTACAGAACTGTACAATAATAAATGTGTGTGTTTTAAGCCACTAAATTTGTGGTAATTTGTACTGACAGCAATAGAAAACTAATGGACTAAGTCAACAATGCGTGTGATACTTTAAAACAATATTGGAATCATAATGTTATAACCATTTACCTTCATCTCAATGAATTGCCTTAGTAACGAGATAATCACATCAAATAAACAGAGTCTATTAAATAACTGCGGACAAAGCTGCTCAGGAGCCATCCTGGATTAAAACACTTTCATCACTTGCCAGGAAGAAAACAAAACCATGCCATCAAGCCAGAAACTCTCCAACTAGTTTTATGCAAACCAACAAAAACAAAAATTATAAATCCAGTGATTTCTCCTTATATGTTATGTCCTGCATGACTCTTAGATAGCGAAGAGTACAGGAGAAACATATTAATACTCTTTCACCCTCTATACAGTAAAAGGAAAGGAGGCAAGTGCCAGCCACTATACTGAGCTCTTACATATATGAACTTACTGGATTTTCACACAGCCCTAAAATGTAAGTATCCTTTTGCCAAAGGTCAAGTCTTTTAACCAAGCTCATATGGCAAATAAATAGCAGCACTGGATTAAAATCCAAATAAGATTCTAAAGCCTGTGTTCTTTCCATTCTGCCACATTAAGAAAATGAAATAATTATGGGAAGGAAGAATAGGAAATGTCCCCAGTTCCAGAATGATGACCTTTCAATTCCTACGGCATTTGGGCTGTAACTGTCTTTCCCCTTTTCTACATCCTGCCTGTAGTGTTTTATATGTTTGTTGCATTTGCTTTACTGGATTATAAATGCAGAAACTGTTTCATGGATATTTCTGTGTCTTCTCTTATACACATATCTGTACAATGTCTAATACTGTTACTATAGTTACTATTATTATTGTCACTATTACTATTGTTACTGTTGCTATTACTGCTATTATTAACAGCAGTAATAATCATATCTAACACTTACTGAGTGCACCCTCTGTCCCAAGCACTGTTCTAATAATTTCACAATTTCATAGTCCTAATTCATTTAATCCTCCCAAGAATTTTATGAGGTAGGCACTGTTATCATTGCTATTTATAGATAAAGAAACTGAGGCACAGAGATGTTAAACAACTTGTGCTATATCACACAGCTAGCAAATGGTAGAACCTGGAGAGTGCCCCAAGCAGCGTGGCTCGCAACCACTGTTATATTGGAAGTACACTACTGGCATCTATTAGGAACCCAAAAAACCCCTCTTCTTACTCTACAAAAAGTGAGGTGATGGGGCCGGCCTGGTGGTACAGTGGTTAAGTTCACACATTCTGCTTCTTGGCGGCCCAGGGTTGCCGATTCGGATCCTGGGTGCGGACATGGCACTGCTTAGCAAAAGCCATGCTGTGGTAGGCGTCCCACATATAAAGTAGAGGAAGATGGGCATGGATGTCAGTTCAGGGCCAGGCTTCCTCAGCAAAAAAGAGGAGGACTGGCAGTAGTTAGCTCAGGGCTAATCTTCCTCAAAAAAAAAAAAAAACATATAATAGTGGGGATTATGATACCAAGCAGAGAGAACAATTGATACAAGTCATCCAGCATCTCTAACAATAGGCACTGATTGATTAACACGACCCCTTTAATTATATATTCTACAATTATTTTAATAAGG
The DNA here is from genome assembly GCF_021613505.1 of Equus quagga. Taxonomy (NCBI): domain Eukaryota; kingdom Metazoa; phylum Chordata; class Mammalia; order Perissodactyla; family Equidae; genus Equus; species Equus quagga. Next base: position 4,951 of record NW_025796242.1, read on the forward strand.
G